>NC_034613.1:63847008-63859508 GCF_900095145.1 Mus pahari
TAGTAGCCTGGGCTGGCATTTGTGTTCTCTTAAGGTCTGTATCACATCTGTCCAGGATNTTCTGGCTTTCATAGTCTCTGGTGAAAAGTCTGGTGTAATTCTAATAGGCCTGCCTTTATATGTTACTTGGCCCTTTTCCCTTGATGCTTTTAATATTCTATCTTTAGGTAGTACATTTGTTGTTCAGATTATTATGTGTCGGGAGGAATTTCTTTTATGGTGCAGTCTATTTGGAGTTTTGTAGGCTTCTTTTATGTTCATGGGCATCTTGTTCTTTAGGTTCCGGAAGTTTTCTTCTATAATTTTGTTGAAGATATTTGCTGGCCCTTTACGTTGAAAAATCTTTATTCTCATTTACTCCTATTATCCGAAGGTTTGGTCTTCTCATTGTGCCCTGGATTTCCTGGATGTTTTGAGTTAGGATCTTTTTGCATTTTGCATCTTCTCTGATTGTTGTGCCCATGTTCTCTATGGAATCTTCTGCAGCTGAGATTCTCTCTTCTATCTCCTGTATTCTATTGTCACATCTATGGTTCCTGATTTCTTTCCTAGGGTTTCTATCTCCAGATTTGTCGCATTTTGGGTTTTCTTTATTGCTTCTATTTCCCTTTTTAGGTCTTGGATGGTTTTGTTCATTTCCATCACCTGTTTGTTTCTGTTCTCCTCTCTCTCTTTAAGGACTTTTACCTGTTTAGAAGTATTCTGTTTTTCTTTAAGGACTTGTATCTCTTTAGCAGTGTTCTCCTGCATTTCTTTAATAATGTCCTTCTTTAAGTCCTCTACCAGCATCATATGGTATGCTTTTAAATCCAATTCTTGCTTTTTGGGTGTGTTGGGATATTCAGGACCGACTGAGGTGGGAGTGATAGGTTCTGACAATGGTGAGTGTTCTTGGTTTCTGTTAGTAAGATTCCTACGTTTGCCTTTCGCCATCTGGTGATCTCTGGAGTTGTTATAGTTGTCTCTGTTTGGAACTTGTTCCTCCTGGGATTCTGTTAGCCTCTGTCAGCAGTCCTGGGATTTCAGCTCTCTCCTGAGTCTCAGTGGTCAGATTACTCTCTGCAGGGAAGCTCTCCTCTATCAGGGAAGGTGCACAGAGGCCTGGTGTTCAGATCTGCCTCCTTGCTGAAGATGTAGCCCCCAAGCAGGGCCTGTCCCAGAAGATGTGTTGCCTCTGCAGTTTATTCACTCACCTGCACAGACTAGCCACTGAGGAACCCTGGACACAATATGACTCTCTCACCTGCTCTGGCAGACAGAGCCCTCATAGGTGGCCACCTTTCTTCTGGTGAGGAAGGTGCCCAAATTTCTGGAACCCCAAACAGGGTATGTCCCAGAAGTTAGGTTGCTTCTGTCTGTCCCGAATCTTTGTAGCTTCTGGAGTCCACACTCTTGCTAGTGCAGACTGGAGCTCAAGTGAACCGGAGCAAAGATGGCTCTCCTTCTGGCTCAGGCCTTGAGACTCCTCCCTGGTGGACACCCGTCCTCGGGCAGGAAAGGTGCTGGTTGACTGGAGCCAGAAATGGGACCCCTCCCAGAAGCTGTGTCACTTCTGCAGGCCGCCCTCTCCCTGGCAGTGCATAGGAGCAAAGATTGCTCTCTTACCGGTTCCAGCCTTGAGACTGCTCCCAGGCAGACACCCCTCCTCGCGCAGGAAAGGTGCTGGATGATGGTTCAGGCCTGGAGACTCCTCCTGGGCAGACACCCCTCCTTGGGCAGGAAAGGTGCTGGATGACTGGAACCAGAAATGGGATCCTTCCCAGAAGCTGTGTCTCTTCTCCGGAAGAGCACTGGAGCAAAGATGGCTCTCGTGTACCCCATTTTTTAATGGGGTTATTTGAATTTCTTCAGTTCAGCTTCTTGAGCTCTTTGTATATATTGGATATTAGTCCCCTATCTGTTTTAGGATTGGTGAAAATTTTTCTCCAATCTGTTGGTGGCCTTTTTGTCTTATTGACAGTATCTTTTGCCCTACACACACTTAGCAATTTTATGTGGTCCCATTTGGTGATTCTTGATATAATTTCTAATACATAAAAAAATCAGGCAACAGATGAGAAATACACAACAAAATATATATAGGATTATTTTAAACTTTTCAATTTTTATGTACTTTATTTTTTCAGATGGGAGAATACATTATTTTTCCCACTGGTATATATTCATTGTATGTGTTACTATATTACATAGGATATTTTCATTCATGTACATGATGCAGTTTGAACATATTCCTCATATACTCCTCTACTCTTTCTCTTCCTTCTCTCTCACATTACTTCTTTTTGTTTCCACAAATGAGTTGTATCCAGTCTTCTCATACTGTGACATGATGTTATCTACTGATGTTCATGCTGAAGAATTATACAATTGAGTTTCAGAAAATTCAAAAAAAATCATTCAAAGTAAGTTTATAATTTTGTGCTAGGACACACTTATCTATATTTGGTTGCATGTGTTTTGCAGGCTGTTATGTTAGGCCCACACCAGTAATTCTTTAACTTCCTAATGCTACAACCCTTTACTATAGTTCCACATTTTGTGGTGGCCCTCAACCATAAAGTTATTTTCATTGCTACTTCAAAACTGTAATTTTGCTACTGTGGTGAATGATAATGTAAATATCTGATATGTAGGATATTGGATTCATGACCCGTATGAAAGGACCACTTTATGCTCTCAAAGGGGTCTCAACCTATAGGTTGAGAACCACTAGTCTAGACTGTTTAACTTCTAATTTTGTCATATGTACATATAATATTTTTATAATTAAAAGCTAACTAAATATATAGAATTATTTTATTGGAATTCAATTGCCTTTAACTTACCATAATGTTGTCTTCAACTTCTGCTCTTATATATGGGCCCAACAACCCTAGGTGTTCATTTAATTCTCCACGGTATAAGGGCTGACTAAAGGACCCATCAGTAAATTCCTGGAAAACTACTTTCTTGAACTGAGGTACATTGCCACTTTGACCCCTGGAGAAAAAGCAGAAGAAAATCAGCACTTTATGGACCCATGAGGAGGGATGTCTCACACTTTTGTTTTTTCTGTATTTGAGATATACTTAAGAAAAATTCATGATAAATGATAAATATAATGGTGCAGGCAGGAAAGAAAGAGAGATGAAAGATAATTTTCAGGGACTAGTGATATGGTTCGGTTTGTAGTGCTTGCCAACATGCACGGATCTCTGACTTCCATTTCTAGTGCAGCATAAACTGGTTATGGTGGCTGTAACTCCAGCACGCAGAATCCTGAAACAAGAGAAACACTACAAGCTTTAAGCCAGAATGGGGGGACATAGAAAGTTTGAGAATAGCCTTAGGTACCTGAGATTCTTTTACAAAAAGGGAGAAAGGAAGGAAGGAAGGAAGGAAGGAAGGAAGGAAGGAAGGAAGGAAGGAAGGAAGGAAGGAAGGAAGGAAGGGGAAAGGAAGGGGGAAAGAGAAGAAAGGAAAGAAGGGTAGGTTTTGGTTTCAGTACACAAAACACTTGTATAAACTAAATTGGCAAATGCCAAATAGCTAGAGATCAGAAGTCCACAAAATTTTTATGTTCTTATTTTATTAGATAGCTAACAAATAATTTGTTGCCCTTTGAAATATTGTCTTCAGACTTTACTTCTTTAGAAGCTGGAGTTTTGTCTATTTTTTCTACTGCTTCATTCCCAGAAGTCAGAATATTATCTAATACGAGGCACATACTCAAAAATTTATTATTGACAGCTGGAGAGAAGGCTCAGTGGTTAAGAGCACTGCCTGATTTTCCAGTGGTCCTGAGTTCAATTCCCAGCAATCACATAGTGGTTTAGAACCATCTGTAACAGGATCTGATGCCTTCTTCTGTCATGCTGGTGTACATGCAGATAGAAGATAGAAGACTCAAACAATCACTAAATAAATAAATCTTTTAAAAAAATTTATTGGTTCCTGTCTGAAAGAACTGCAGGAACAAAAATGCAGAAGAGCCCGAGGAAAAGGAGGTCCAGTGCCAGGCTCAAATTGGGATCCAGCTTAAGGGGAGGCCACAAGGCCTGACACTATTACTGAGGCTATGGAGCACTCACAAAAAGGGGCCTATCATGACTGCCCTCTGAAAGACCAAACAATCAACTGAAAGAGTCAGATGCAGATATTTACACCCAACCAATGGACAGAAACAGCTGACCTCTGTGGTTGAATTAGGGAAAAGCTGGAAGAAGCTGAAGAGGAAGGAGACCCTGTAGGAAGACCAGCAGTCTCAACTAACCTGGCCCCTGAGATCTCTCAGACACTGGTCAACCAACCAGGCAGCATACACTAGCTGATATGAGGCTCCCCAACACATGTACAGCAAAGGACTGCCGGGTCTGGACTCAGTCAAAGAAGATACACCTAACCCTCAAGAGACTTAGGACGCCAGGGAGTGGGAAGATCTGTCTGGTGGGGTGGGGGTAGGGTGGGGGTGTGGGGTGAAGACATCCTCATGGAGATGGGGGAAGGAGGTATGGGATGTGGAACAGTCAGAGGGTGAACCAGAAGGATGATAATATCTGGATTGTAGAAAATGATTAAATAAAATTAAAAAAGAAAGAAACCTGCCTCCATATAATGAGAAAAAATTATTGGTGAGTGTTGCATAAATATAGACCTTAAGAACATACTCTAAATATAAGAGAGCCTGGTTTCTAGTTCTTAGATCTCAAATTTTTTTAAAATATTATTTTAAAATTCTGAACTGAAACATACACATCTTTTATTCAGAAATGCAGACATCTCCCAGAAAACTATATATCCCTTTCTACTCACATCTTGCTATCTCTCCACTAAAGGTAACCACTCTTCTGATGCTTATAATAATCTTATTTCTTGGCTTTTCATAAGTTTATACTTCTAACCACACATTCATAAAATAATTAGTCCAGGTTTGCTTTTTATTTTACGTATGTAGGGGGTAACAGTATACATATCTTTAGTTTTTTCTTTCACTAAGCATTACAGTTGAGACATTCATCTATTTTGTAATTATAGCTTATGTATTCTCTGTTATTTGCTATTGTATTGTACTCTATTAGATTAATATACTATAATCATATATATATATACATATATACACATACACACACATATATATGTGTATATACATACACACACACATACACACACACATGAGATACTACTACATTTGTACATTGGGACTTGGAAATAGTCCTGAAATGAACCTTCAGGTAAATGTCTTGAGGAACAAATACATGTATTTGTTTTGGTCACACATGCAGGAATTGAATTGCTGGAAAGGAATATTTTAGTCTTTGTAGATAATGGTACACTGCTTTCTAAATCAGCAGTTATATTTTCCATTTTTAACAACAATAAAATGTGGGAGTTCTATTTGCTCTAAATCCTCGACTACATTTTTATACTTTTGGCTATTCTGGTGGTTGCACATTAGTGTTTCATTGTAATTTTATTTTACATTTTCACGATCAATAAAGTAGTATATTTTTTCCATTCTTTAGCTAATATCTTCATTCTCTTTAGCATACTTTTTATGTACATCAAGTTCATAATTTTATTGACTTTAATTATTTTTAAAGATTTCTTGCAATGCGTGGTGGCGCACGCCTTTGATCCCAGCACTCAGGGGGCAGAGGCAGGCGGATTTCTGAGTTCAAAACCAGCCTGGTCTACATAGTGAGTTCCAGGACAGCCAGGGCTATACAGAGAAACCCTGTCTCGAAAAAACCAAAAAAAAAAAAAGATTTCTTTTCATTTATGTGCATGCATATCTCTGTGTATGTGCCACATGCATATCAGTGTCCACAGAGACCAGGAGAGGGTGTCAGAACTCTTGGAACTTGAATCACAGGCAGTTGTGAACTGCCATTGAGTTCTAGGAACCAAATTTAGATCCTCTGCAAAAGCAGAAACTTCTCTTAAATGCTGAGCCAACTCCTCAGCTCCAAGTTTATAATTTTAAAACAGTGAAATGGATTTTATATTAATTCTTCTTGTATCTTGAATTAATCATTTTTATTTCCCAACCCTAACATTAATACATTCTATTTTCTTCTTTCTTAGATGTTTGTAGCTCCATCTATTCATCTAATGTCTTTGCTTCAAGTGCTTGCTAATGCAGAATTTCTCCTTATTGATTCTGATGGAAGCATTTTCATATACTATGATGTGAGAAGTCAGCTCATTTGAGTCTCTTTTTTTCATTTTTAGTGCTATTACTTCATTCTGTAAACATTCAGATTGGCTGCAGACTTATATTCATCTAGAAATCCAAGTCTCCTTTATTGTTAAGGCTATATAATAGTACATCTGAATCAGCTCAAGGAGAAATGGAGACAGTAAAGAGTTCAACATGCAAATGGAGTGGGGAGAATGTAGTCTACCTCCACTTGCCAAGTCATTGCCAAGTCTCAGCTAATAGAGCAGCCTGTTATTTTATTATTATTATAAAGTGTTTTATAACCTGATTTTTATCCGTAGTCATTCTTTTTTCTCTTTTAGAAACAATTTTATATAAATAGGTCCTTTAACAAATACATGCATAGAGCATCCAGTTATGAGTATGATAGATTCCACGCTTCTCCTTTGGGAAGCGGGTTCCTGCTTGCTCATTCCGTATGCAGTCAGCTTCTCAAGCAGAGTCTGGATGCTTCTGCTGGTGCTTTTGGTTTTTTCCAAGGTAGGAATCAGGGTTTTCAGTCCACCTTTGACTTTGTTTACAACTTCTTGATCACAACTCTGAAGAAGGCTGGAAAGAATAATGGCACCTTGGTTGATGCTGGCCCAGGACTTGTGGTTCTTTATACCAACATGCTCTACAAGGTTTTTTTGCAAAACAACCTTCTTTTCCATTTTCTTTCATCTTTTTATCTTGCTCTATTAGCCATTTGAGAACTAGATGTCCTGCAGGATGCTCAGCAACATGAAGCTCTCTGTCCTTGCCACCAGGATACAGTTCTGCTGCTGCCAAACCAGCGATGGCATCCATAGCAGGCTGAACATCTCCAGTAGCAGATTCCAGGATGTCGACATCAGCACACATGCAGACTTAACCAGTACCACCTCTTGAGTTTGTCCTTGCAGGTAGCTCAGCAAAGCTGGGGAGATGGACTCCAAGAGCTCATGCTGGAAGATTGCAGTGTCTTTCTTGCTGTGTGCGCTGCCATCACCCTTCTGCAGAAGCTCGATTATCTCTGGCATCGTGTGGGTGGGATCTCTGGGGCTCATCAAGTAAAACAGGACTTTCCTTCCATATTTGTCATTAACTATGCTGAGCAAGGAACTGATGATTTCTGATATGATTATCTGTTTCACAAGCTTAGTATCATCAATACAATGAAACGCTGCCAGTAGAACCAAATGAGAGTATTGGCCATTGGCAACCTTGTCCACATCCATCTTCATTGTTTTCATGATCACTTTCCTGTCCTTGGGTGTGTCATGCCACAGGCAGTGCATGGCCACTCCGGCGCCCTCGTGTGTGGACCAGGCACACCACTGCTTCCCGGATGGCTTCAATTAGTTCTGATCGAAGGTTTGGGAGTGCATAGGTAAAAAAGTCCAAGAATACTTTATGAACCAGTGAGTACTTAATCACAGCTTCCTTTTGGGCCATCGGAGTCAGAATCTGCTTCATTTCGTCCATGATAAGCTTTAGCTTTCCTGGCTGCACCTCGAGCATCTTATCCAGTTGGGTGATTTGCTGATTTGTAAAGCTAAAATGTGTTCCCATAGAGCTCCACTGTCAACATGTTCTTCAGTTCCAAAATGGCTTTGTTACTGTATGCATACTCCACAATGGCCGATGCCTCTGAATGCCACAGCATCTTCCTCACATGACCTTTAATACTTCTGATTATCTCCGAAACTTGTGGTTTACTTTCACACATGAGAAATTTCTTAACAATATTCCTGGAATATTTGGCTTTACTTAATTCAAGCAAGTCACCTTGTAATTCTTGGAAAGCCTGTTTCCTCTGCTCCTCATTCCCATACTGAATGAAGTACTGGATCACTCGAGTTGCAAAGGCAATAGTTTTAATTTTCCCTTGAATCAACTTCTGCAAATAATCACTCATGAGCTTCACCCGTTTTTCTTTGTCACAATCTTTTCTTCTCAAGCTCTCCCAAATGTGCCTTGCTTGAACCATGATGTCATAGTTGGTCTTATCCCTGAGCTGCCTGCTTTGCTTCAGCTCTTTTTTCTTCTTTTTGAAGTCCTCCCACTTGGGTTTCTTGGCTGCTGATTCATCACTTTCACGATCTGGCTGGAATTTCCACTTCTTGTTGAATTTATTTGCCTTCTGAAAGTTGTCCTTTGGTCCTTTGCCCCCTTGTGGCTTGGTCTTGAACAGCTTTACACCCTTCTTGCCAGGTTTTGTGGCACCTTTCTCAAAGTTCTCAGGTGTGACTTTAGGTCCACCTCCTTCATCAGCTTTCCTTGGGAACGTCTTTGAAGAACTAGACTCACTGTTTTTATGAAATCTATTCTTTCCTTGTGATATCTGTGGACTCTTTTCTGTAATTTTTTCCCCTTTGACTTCCATCATAGTACTTCGCACATGTGGGGCAGAAGCTTGTGGATCCCTAGTCATTCTTATCTTCCCATTTCATTATGTTTTCATCTTGTGCTAATATTTAGTCCATTTCAAAAATTTGTTTTGTAAAAACATACTATAACCAACAAGATCCTCTGATGGATTAGATGTGAATTTGGGAGTGGGGAAGGAGAGATAGCAATAACTTTAAGTTCGGGGTCTAAATAAATGAAATGAAGGAAAGGTCATTAATAATAACACAATTGGGAGCTAGACAGATGGCTTAGCAGTTTAGAGTATTTGGGGCCTCTCCAGAGGCCCCAAGTTCAGGTCCTAGAACACACATGATGGTTACCAATTATCTGGAATTCTAGTTTCAAGGGATCTAACTTTTTCTGATCTCTGTGGGCATCAGACACATATACGGTGCACATATGTACATGCATAAAAATTCATACACATAAAATAATCTAAAATATTTTAAAAATAATAACATGATTGATATGGATAACACCAATCTAGTAGATAGAAACTGACTGTATAAGGAAGAAAAAGAGGAACTTCTAGAGCAGCAGTTCTTTTTTTTGTTTGTTTTGTTTTTGTTTTTGTCGTTTTTTCGAGACAGGGTTTCTCTGTGTAGCCCTGGCTGTCTGGAACTCACTCCATAGACCAGGCTGGTCTAGAACTCAGAAATCCACCTGCCTCTGCCTCCCATGTGCTGGGATTAAAGGGGTGCACCACCATGCCCGGGTAGAGCAGCAGTTCTTAACCTGTAGGTAATGACCCTTTGGGGGGCTGAACATCAGATATCCTGCATATCAGATATTTACATTATGATTCGTAACAGTAGCAAAATTACAGTTATAAGGTAGCAACACAATAATTTTATGGTTGAGGGTCACCACAACATGAGTAACTGTATTAAAGGGTCATAACATTAGGAAGGGTAAGAACCACTGGCTTAGAGAAACATTTTTTATGAGGGGTAAAGGAATGAGATAAAGTGTAAAATTTGTGTGATGGGCTTTATGTAGGAAGACACATCATTTTTGTGAGTCAGAATAATGAAGGGTATTTCTTCTTTCTCTAGGACCTGTATTGTGCATCAGCTGCCCAATTCTGCCACTTCAATACTGTGTATACCTTGAACTTTTCACTCTACTCTAGTAATACCTGTTTCTGTACCTCAAAGTTCTAAACATGCCCATTCTTAGAGCCTCTGTACTTTTCCCTCTTGTCTTTTCTGAGCTCTATCACCTTACCTCATTATCATTTAGGTCTCAACTCCTCAAAAGGATTTTTTTTTACTATCACAGCTGAAGTGACTTGTATCATTCTATATTATTTTCTGAATAGCACCCTTGAAATGATCTTATTTCTCTTTTTATATATGTATCTATACATGTATATGTTTGTAAAGGTCAGGGGTGAGCCTTGGATGTCATTCCTTAGGAGCCATCTACCTTGTTTTTAAAGATAGGTGTCTCTCACTGAACCTGGAGCTCACCAATTAGGCCAGGCTTGCTGGCTAATGACACCCCCTTCCCAGACATATGTCTGCTTGCTTCTGCCTTTCCAGCACTAGGATTATAAGTAAGTGCTACCTCTATTTTTTTAAAAGATTTATTTATTATGGATGTATACAGCATCCTGCCTGTATGTATGTCTGCAGGCCAGAGGAGGGCACCAGATCTCATTATAGATGGTTATGAGCCATCATGTGGTTGTAGGGAATTGAACTCAGGACCTAAGGAAGGACAGTTGGTACTCTTAACCTCTGAGCCATCTGTCCAGCCCTCATCACACTATTTTTTAAGACTTATTATTTTTATTTTGAGAATTGTGTATGTGTGTATATGTGTATGTATTTGAGGGTGTGCGCTCATGGAGGCTGGAAGAATGTAATAGATTTCTGGGAGCTGCAGTTATAGGTAGTTATATGGGTATTGGAAACTGAACTTGGGTCCTCTGCTGAAATCAGGTCCTTATATTCTCACATCAAGTACTATATTGACTAAGCCATCTTGCTAATCCTCCTTTAACTATGTTTTTTAGTAGTTGTTATCGCTTGTACTAAGAGAAGGTAAGCTCCTGGTATACTGTATTTAAGTGCCTGAAACAAACTCTATCACACAGTAGGTAGTCCATTATATTTGTTGACTGATTCTTCTAATGCCTTCCTTCTATATTTGCTTTCTCTAACCTAGCTCAATGTTCTTTGGCTCTCCTAAAATCAAACCACCCATTTTTCTTTTGGATTGCCCATATTTTAGAAAACAGTCCTATCCACTGGGGCCCATCTGAGGCACAGCCAGCAGAGGTGAGGAACTTGTCTCCTGGTCCATGGCTCTCCTTGCCTTCCTAAGGACCCTTGTGGAGGCCCCAAGAGGCATCCAGATTAAACCTCTCCCAGACAATCACATGCCTGGAAGGTCCACCTGGGGTACAGGCAGACAAAGAGTCAATCTTGGGCACAGCCAGCAGAGGTGAGGAACTTGCTGTTCCCTGAGATCCACCATCAGGATCAAGGCTCTGTCTGCTTCCCCAATGAGTCCCGTTGACACCAGGAGCATTCATCCAGCACCAGGAACAACCAGATGGCTAAAGGACAGCATAAGAACACAATCAACAAGGGTCAGGGCAATATGGCACCACCAGAGCCCTGCTATCCTGCTACAGTAAACACTGGATATTCTAACACAGCCTAAGCACAAAAAGATGACACTAAAAACGATCTTATAAAGATGATAGAAGCCTTGAAAGAGGATAAGAATAGGTCCCTTAAAGAAATACAGGAAAATACAATGAGACAGGTAGAGGCCCTTAAAGAGGAAGCAAATAAATATAAAGAAACAAAGGAAAGTACAATCAAACAGGAAGGACATGAATAAAACTATTCAAGACACGAAAATGGAAATAGAAGCAATAAAGAAAAGACAAACTGAGGCAATCCTGGAGCTGGAAAACCTAGGAAAGAGAATAGGAACTACAAACACAATAGAATACAAGAGATGGAAGACAGAATCTAAGGCATAGAAGGTATATTAGAAAAAATTGATACATCAATAAAAGAAAAACCTAAAGCTAAAAAGTTTCTAACACAAACATATAGGAAATTTGGGATACTATGAAAAGACCAAACCTAAGAATAATAGGAATAGAGGATTATAGGATCAGAGTCAGTCTCAGGACACCCAGAGGAAGCTGCACTCCCAAGCACTCTAACACACCTAGGATCATAGGATCAAAGGTGAGTAGGACATAACATCTGCCCCAACACCAGAAGTAACTGGGACCAGCAGGACCAGGGCACCCAAGAACTCTGCCTGACTGTGGTACTGGTTCCTGCTAGTCTGGGCTGGTGCCCAGAGCAGACCTTGGGTGCAAATTCCACAGCCAGTCCCACAACTCTCAGAGGAAGATCCACTCCCAAGTGCTCCAACACTCCCAGGATTATAGGATCAGAACCAGTCTGCATAACACCCAGAGGAAGATCTACTCCCAGGTGCTCTAATACACCCAAGATCATAGGATCAGAGCCAGTCCCACAACCCCCAGAGGAAGATCCAATCCCAAGCACTCTAACATGCCCAGTATCATAGGATCAGAGGTGAGGAGGACACAACATTTGCCCCAACACTGAGAGTAACTGGGATCAGTGGGACACAGGCAACCAGGAACTATGCCAGATCAGTGGCATGGGTTCCTTCTGGTCTAGGACGGTGCCCTGAGCAGAACTTGGGTGCAACTCTGCAGCCAGTCCTATAACACCCAGAGGAAGATCCAATCCCAGGCGCTCCAAAACTCCAAGAATCATAAGATCAGAGCCACTCCCAAACACTAAGAAAAAGCTCCACCCCAGGCACTCTAACATGCCCAGGATCATAGGATCAGAGGTGCCCTGAGCAGACCTTGGGCGCTAACTCTGCAGCCAGTCTCACAACACCCAAAAGAAGCTCCACT
>NC_034613.1:63862008-63872605 GCF_900095145.1 Mus pahari
CAAAATTGACCATATAATCAGTCACAAAAACCATCCTCAACTAATAGAAGTAGATTGAAATAATCCCTTGCATCCTATCATATCACCACAGTCTAAGGCTGGTCTTCATCAACAACACAACTGAAAGCATAAATACACATGGAAGCTGAACAACACCCTACTCGATAACTTGATCAAGGAAGAAATAAGGAAATTAAAGGTTTTTTAGAATTTAATGAAAATAAGGACACATCATATCAAAATTTTTGGACATATGAAATCAGTGGTAAGAGGAAAACTCATAGTGCTAAGTGCTTCCAAAAAGAAACTGAAGAGAGCTTTCACCTGACAGCTCTAGAACATAAAGAAGTAAATACACCCAAGAGGAGTAGATGGCATGAAATAATCAAACTCAGGGCTGAAATCAACGAAATAGAAACAAAAAGAACTATACAAAGAATCAACAAAACCAGGAGAGGGTTCTTTGAGAAAATCAACAAGATAGATAAACCTTTAGCCAGACTAGCCAGAGGGGACTGAGACAGTATTCAAATTAATAAAATCAGAAATGAAAAGGGAGACATAACAATGAAATATAACTTAAAATAATTATTCTGTTTGTTGAATATTAACAGTTGAAACTATTAAAATCATGTTCTATAAACATCAGGAAAATATTATTGATAATTTTTCTCACTGTGCTTGAAATTAGCATTTTCTTAATGTTTAACATCAAGTTTTTGCTATTTTGAAATTTTTAAAATATACTTACTGATAAAATAATTTCTCTCCTAGAAACACTGATAATCTTTTTTATATGACCTGATTGTTAGACAATGTACACAGATATACAAAGTATTTTAAATACTCTCTCACTATCTCAGGTGGTATCATATAAGGGCTTTTGAATACATTTCTTAATGATTCATTTTTAATATTTTATGCTCCTTTATTATGCTTAACTCCTAAAGAATATTTTGTATGTTTTGCAACAATTTAGTATTCAACATTAGATGTAGGATTCTCAGTTATGGATAGTATTAAATATTCACTAATGATATTTTAGGGTATGAATGGATATGAGTATAAAAGTTGAACAGTTTTTATATATTATTTTAGTCTTAAAATACTCAATATTATTAATATGTTTGATGTATAAAATGTATTCAAATAATTAAAAATGTAAGAAAAAGAAGAATAATTGGAATAGATGAAGATGATATCCAGCGCAAAGGCCCAGAAAACATCTTCAACAAAATCATAGAAGAAAATTTCCCTAACCTAAAGACAGATGCATACAAGAATCTTACAGAATACCAAATAGATTGGAGCAGAAAAGAAAATCTTCCTGCCATGTAATAATTAAAACACTAAATATACAGAACAAAGAAAGAATTTTAAAAGCAGCAAGGGAAAAAGGCCAAGTAACATATAAAGATAGACCTATGAGAATTACACCCAGTTTCTCACCTGAGACTCTAAATGCTAGAAGGGCCTGGGCAGAGGTCTTGCAGACCCTAAGAGACTACAGATATTAGTCCAGACTACTATACCAAGTAAAAATTTCAATCACCATAGATGGTGTAAACAAGATATTCCACAAAAAACCAAGTTCAAACAATTCCTCTCTACTAACATAGCCCTACAGAGGTTATTACAGGGAAAACTCCAACCCAATGAGGCTAACTATAATCAAGAAAACACAAGAAATAATTTTGTGGGACCATGAAAGGCAGCCTGTTTTCTAGTTGAGCTAGGTTTAAGCCTAGTGACCCAGCAGGAGATTATCCTGCAAGGGAGGACAGGTGTTTGCCACTTGCTCCTAGACACCAGCCTCCTGACACAAGGCCGCAGCTCTCCACTCCATAGGTCTGTAGTCATCAGCACATAGGGCAACGCCCCAACCCCCTCCACAGGTAGAGGACATGACCATACATAGTTCATGTAGCCTCAAGACAGATCTCCATGTTAGTGAGGTACCTAAAGGCCTGAAGGGCTTAGGCAAGCTCTTCTCAGACTCTCCTCCTTGCAAAAGGTTTTAAACCTCAGGCCTGCCCTGAGAAAAGGGAATATGGTTTCATTCATCACAACTCTCTGCCATTAGAGTAAACACCTTAAAACCATGGACTGCCTCTTTGCATTGGGACCCGCTGAGGGAACAATGGAGCAGGTCTTCCTATAAAGAGCTGGCTATCTAATCTCTTGAAGGAGGCCTCTCTGGCACCTCAGACTGTGCCTCCCCACCCCTGACAGGGGTCCTGTGGCTTCTCGCAGCCAAACACCTCCCCAGTGGTGGCATGGGGTACATGCAGTCAAACTTCCTGTGTCCTGCTTCACCCAGTGTCCAAGCCCTGGGCTGGATGCAGGTCACCATTTTAACCCACATAATTTCACACTATAAAGCAAATAGAAGAGAAACACACACACACACACACACACACACACACACACACACACACACTCAACCACCACCACCATCAAAATAACAGGAAGTAACAATCATTGGTCATTAATACCTCTCAATATCAATAGACTCAATTTCCCAGCAAAAAGACACAGGTTAACAGAATGGATTCGTAAACAGAATCCATCATTCTGCTGTATACAAGAAACACATCTGAGCAACAAAGATAGTCATTATCTCAGTATACAGGGCTGGAAAAAAAGGTTTTCTAAGCAAATGGACCCAAGAAACAAGCTGGAGTAGCCATTATAATCTGTAAGGAAACAGACTTTCAACCAAAAGTAATCAGAGTGGCTAAAATCATAAACTCAAGTGATAATAGCACATGCTGGCAAGGATGTGGAGAAGAAGGAACAGTCCTCCATTGCTGCTGGGAGAGCAAATTTGTACAATCTCTGGAAATCAATTTGGAGGTTCTCAGAAGAATAGGAATAGTTCAACCTTAAGACCCAGATATACCAATCCTGGGCATATACCCAAAAGATGTTCCACCATCCCACAAAGACACTTGCTCAACTATGTTCATAACATCTTTATTTGTAATAGTCAGAAACTGGAAACAACCTAAATGTCCCTCAACTGAAGAATGGATACAGAAAAATGTGGTTAATTTACATAATGGAATACTATTCAGCTATTAAAAATGAGGACATAATGAATTTTGCAGGCAAATGGAAGGAATTAGAAAATATCATCCTGAGTGAGGTAACCTACACTCAAAAGGACATGCATAGCATGTATTCACTTATAAGTGGATATTAGCCATAAAGCACAGACCCAAAGTCTAGGAGGGCAAAATGGAGGATGTTTGATTCTTTCTTAGAAGGAGAAACAAAATAGATATTGGAGATGGATATAAGGAGATCATATGTAGGGAGAGCAGGGAAGACAGAAGGGAGATTGGTGAGAGGGGGCAACTTCTAGGATGTGTCAGAGACTTAGGATGGGGAGAGGCCTCAGAGAATCTAAGGGGGTGACTAGCTGAGAGTCCTAGCAGTAGAGCATATGAATCCTTAAGTGGTCACTTCCTGTAGCCAGGCAGGACTCCCAGTGGAAGGATAAAGACAGCAACCCACTCACAAAACCTTCAACCCAAAATGTGTCCTGCCTAAAAGATGTGAAGGGACAAAGAGTAGAGAATGAGGGAATGGTCAACCAATGACTGGCCCAAATTGAAACACATACATGGGCAAAAACCAATCCCTGACACTATTGATATTCCATTATGCTTGCAGACAGGAACACAGCTTAACTGTCCTCTGAGGGGCTCCACCCAACAGTCAATGCAAAGAGATGCAAAGACTCACACCCAAACATTAGATGGAGCTCAAGGAGTCTTATGGATTTAAGAGAAAGAATGAGGGACCCAAAAAGAACAAGGACACCACAGGAAGACAGATAGAGTCAACTAACCTGGACCTTTGGGAGCTTCCAGAGACTGACTCACCAACCAGTGAGTGACCACAGGCTGGACCTAGGACGTCTGCACAAATGTAGCTGATGAGGAGTTTGGTCTTCATGTGGGTCCCCCAGACTGCTCGAGCGGGACCTGTTCCTGAGTCTGTTGCCTGCCAGCCTGTCCACCTGCCTGTGTTTCCTGTGTGCCTAAATGGACAGCCTTGTCTGGCCTTAGTAGGAGAGAATATGCCTAGTCTCACAGTGACCTGATGTGTGAAAGTGGGGGGTGGTGTAGGATGGGGCAAATGGGGTTTGGGACAGATGGGGGTTTTGACACCCAGAGGAGGGCTTCACCTTCTCAGAAGAGAGGTGAGGAGGACATGGGGGGACGAGTTTCATGAAGGGGTACTGGGAGCAGAGGAAAGGCTGATATTGGGTTGTAAAGGGAATAAAGTTAATAAAAAGAATAATAACCAATAATACAAACCTATTTCGTAGAACATGAGATGTACTCATCCCATAGTCCCAGAGCCGTTCCACAGCTGCAATAAAATAGTGCCTTGTTTTCTGTTGAAAGCTGCGGGGACCTGACTTTATGTCCTCACTGTAAATGTCAAAATCCTCATTTGTTTCAATGGTGATGGCATCATAGTCGGTTGCTTCTTGTTCTGATTGAAAAGCACTAAGTTCCCTTTGATGTCGTTTCAACACTGGTAGGTTTTGAGAGCATGTCCTTGGAGCCTGGCCTTGCTTTACCCAAGTGGCTTCTCTTTTGGGCCAATTTTGTTTCTCATTTGCCCCTATTGAATGATTGTTTCCATGAGGCCTCAGAGACAAAATTGTGTCCTCTTGCTTAATGGATATAATTTCTGGTGACTTCTCTTTGGATTTCCACATATCTTTTGGTATCTGTGCAGCATAATGATAATCCCAAGCATGATGATTTAGCAGTTTTGAGCGAGTCTTTTTAGAGATCTCTGTTTTACCTTTTATACTTTCCCCATGCCCCTTTGCTTTATTCCATTTAGTAGGCCCCTGTATTTTCTGAAGAAAGACCTCTTTCATGAGATTCAAGTGCCCAGGAGATTCATGGCTAGTTTCTGTAGGTAAAAGTTCTTCATCTTGAATGGAAACTTGAGGAAGCAATTCAATTTTGCCAGATTCTTCAGGCAAAATTGGTTTCAAGAAAATAATGTTCTCAACTTTCTTATATGTGACTGAGTTTGTGTTACTTTTTCCTGGGGAAGTAAATTGTCCTTGATCTATGAACATCTTCCATGGTAGAATGGCTAAAGAAGGGTTATTTATTTTGGTTTCTTTTAAGAAATGATTGCTTTCTTGAATTCTTGAACTTTTTGTCTTAAAGTCATAAATGTAGGATGATGCTTGAACATGAGAAAATTTATTTTGGAATGGAATCCTTTTGAGATCTGTTGGTGGAAATGCTGATGTTTTTAAAATGTGTGAGTCAGAACTATTTGTCTGAGTGGCGCTTTTAATCACAGAAGAATCTGATAAGGGAGATTTAATAATGAACATTTTCATTTCCTTGCTGTGGTCTATCTGTTTAATGATACACTGTGTTGAACAGTTTATGGTTTTAAGCCATTGAGTTGACAGTCTGAATTGTTCCAAAGCCCGTTTACTACGTTGAGTAATAATATTCTTCTGGCTTGGATAGTTTTTTACCATTTCTCTGGTTTTATTTACCAAGCTTTCTGAATTTGTTTCCTTGTTCTTCCTTCTTTTAAAGAAATGCACCATGTGAATCTGTACTGTATTTGTTGAGTTGTTTATTGATGTGATGTTTTGAAGTATTGGTTCATGTACTTCATATAAACTTATATTTTGCCTAGTGCCTAGTAACAGTATGTCTTTCAAGAAATTCTTAGAGCCAATTGCTATGTGCACCTGGGGCAAAACTACTTTCTCTTCGATTAGTGCTTCCTTCTCTATCTCTTCCTGAATATTTTTTTCTTGATTATGCCCACCATTTTCAAGTAACTTAGACAAAGTGGTAAGAAATATGCTCATATTACGTGGAAAAACCATGTCTTTAAGTCCTATGTTCTTTGTAAATCCATTCTGTTCTATCACTTTATTTTTCTCTGACAAGAAACTTTGATTTTTCACATACTTTTTAAGCATTAAATATACTAATTGCTTTGGACTATGTTCTTGCTCAGAGTTCAAGGAATTATTTCCATTGGTCTTTTTAAACCAATTTGCAGATTCTGACAAGAACAGCATCTTGGAAAGTGGCATGATTGTAATCTCTTCATCTTGTGGAACAGGATCTTCATCTTTTTTATGAAATATGTCTTTATTTTTTGCTGAGGTAGTTCTATTTAGCATATGGTTTAGTCTCAAATACGTAGTATTTTTCCCTAAAAGTGTTCCACCATGAATCAAAGCTGTTACTTCTTGAATCTCACTATTGACCTTTAATATGGCATCTTGCATGTCTGCTGTACTATTCCCAGTTGATGTTGGGTTCTCAGTGTGTAGTTTTTCATTAGTTGTTGAATGATTATATGTCTTGTTTGTTTTCATTAAGGAGACATTGTCTTTGAATAAAGTATTATCTTTGGTCAATAAAGCAATTCCATGAAACCTCTTCTCTCTGAGTAATCTATCATTCTCCATTGATAATATATTATCTCTTGGTAAACTTTCTTGACTATACATTAAAATTGAATCCAACAAGTTGGAATCACTATTTTCTTCACTAATGCGTAAAGGTACATGAGACCCAACAAGGGGATATGCTTTCTTACCAAATGCAGTAGTACTTAATTTAGTACTAGAGTGAACTGGCATATCTGGAAATCCTGAAGAATTTGTCTTTTCAAAAGTTGCTTTCAAATTATCTGACAGAATTGTTGTGGTCATTAGATTACTTGGCAAACTAGAAACTTGCAAACCAAGTTTCTTCCACTTTACTTCTATAGTTGTCTCCAAACTTTTATTGGCTCTTAACTGGAGGCTGGGCTGAGGAGTAAATACTATTTTCTCACTGTGATGGGATTCTGGCCTGAGTTGGGCCACTTTAGATGGGCCTTCATTGCTGTCTACTGTATTGGGTGAATGATCATCATGAATAGCCTCATAGATGGCTTCTTGGCCATCTGATAAAAATAAGCCATGTGGAGTAGGATGACTCTGTCCCAAGAGCATCAACATGTCACTAGCCGAGACACTTTGTACTTTAAGCATCTCTGCTATCTCTCCAAACTGAGGCTCATTCTTCTCCATATCATTTTTTGGAATTGTGGTATCTTTGAATTTCTTTTTCCTAGTATTAGGATGATTTGGATTCTGGAAGAAGCTTCTGGGATCAATGACATTGTTCTCATTCACCAACTGTGTTGGAATATCTTCATATACTTCTTCATAATAATCACTAGTGCTCTTGTCACAACTAGAAACTTTCAGCAATGCTGTCATACCTCTCTTCCGAAAGTCTGAATTATGACACCCCAAGACCCATAGACCTGAAATTGAGAAAGAATAAAACTCTGGTTACTCATAAACCAGGTTCTAAGTAAGTTTTGTATCGGAGGTTCTCTCCTACTTCTAGACAAATGAAGAAAAGTTAGTCAAGCCTGTTATGTCATAGGTTATTTTGTTAAATCTTCAACATATATTTACCAATGTTAGGCAAAAGTCATTATTGGGAGGCAGAGGCAGGCGAATTTCTGAGTTCGAGGTCAGCCTGGTCTACAGAGTGAGTTCCAGGACAGCCAGGGCTACACAGAGAAACCTTGTCTCAAAAAACAAAAACAAAAACAAAAACAAAAACAAAAAAAGAAAAAAGAAAAGAAAAGTCATTATTACATTGCTGCTACAGTGCTATGCATGTTGCTGATCACAAGAAAGGAAGATTGAGGGCCATTGAAGAGAGCTCAGTGGGTAAATTTGCCTAATGACCACAATGCAATCCTTAGAATCCATTAGTAGAAGGAAAGAAATGAGTATTGCAGTTGTCCTTTAACCTCTACACTTGTGCTACAGCATATTTGCCGACACAGATATATACTCATGATAAAGTAATGAACACAAAAAAATATTTAGAATGTTCAATGATGTAACATGTATGTATTTACTTCTAATGTGGATATTCTCAAAGAAGGAGTATAGAACTTTTACCAATAAAATAGTGGAGGTCTAAACAGTTACAGAAACCATGAACAAGGTTTTAATCCTGAGGTAGAGAAAAGTACCAAACTGATAATTAAGCATAAGTCTAGAAAGAACCAGCTGAGAGTTAGGAACATTCAGACTATAATAACATTATGCTGACACTGTATGGTGTGAGTTCATGTGCATGTGCATACCATTCTATATGTTTTTAGGTCAGAGAACAATCTTGGATGTCAATATATGCCTTGCCTCCTACCTTGTTTGAGACAGGGTCATTCTGTTTGCCTTTTCATATGCCAGGATAGATAGTCTACAACTTCTGAAGATTCTCCTGTCTTGAATTTCCACCTTCCTGTAGGAGCTCTAGGATTATTGACATATACTACTATGCCTGGCATTTTCCATGGGTTTCATCTGGTGATCTATGTGACAAGTACTTTACTAGTTGATCTATCTCCCTGGTCAAAAGTATCTCATTTTTGTTTGGTTGTTTTGTTCTTTATTGTTGTTTTGTTTGTTTTTGAGACAGGGATTCTGTCTTAGGGTTTCCATTGTTGTATAGAGACGCTATGACCAAGGCAACTCTTAAAAAGGAAAACATTTTATTGAGGGTAGCTTACAGGTTCAGAGGTTTAGTCCATTATCATCTTAGCAGGAAGCATGGCTATGTCCAGGCAGGCATGGTGCTGGACGAGCTGAGAGTTCTAAAACTTGATCAAAAGGCAAACAGGAAAAGACTGTTTCCCAGGCAGTTAGGAGGAGGGTCTCAAAGTCCACCCCCACAGTGACACACTTCCTCCCACAAGGCCAAACCTACTCCAACAAGGCCATACCTCCTAATAATGCCACTCCTAGTTCAAGCATATTAACACCACCACCTTCTACTTCCTAGTCGCTGAAGTGGAAACTTAAGGGTTCTTTGGAAAGTCAGTTGTGTTAGAAGGTGTTTTGCTGGGGCAAACACGTGAAGGAGTGTTTTCCTAAAGTGGACACAGGCAGACTCGTGAAGGAATGTTTCACTGAAGCAGACACAGGAGGAAATACGTTCTGCTAAAGCAAGCATGTAAAAGGACACATGATGAAGGATTCTTTGCTAACAACACACGTGTATTGGTCCATCTTACACTGCATAGTTGAACTCCATTTGTTGGGATGCCATAGAGAGAAATCGACAAAAAAAATTCTGGTGGTGTGCTGCAGTTTCTTGCAGATTCTATGCACTCAGGCTGATTGCCAAAGTGATGTCAGCTGAGACAGTTGCACATATAGAGGCAAGATGCATGTTGAGGTAAGACATGTGGAGGATGCTGATGTTTAGACAGTATAAATAGGACTCACCAGACAGTGACAGAGGCTGAGCTAGTCTTGCTTACAGAGCTAGCTGTGCAACTCTTGTGGGTCTTGTGTCTTCACTGATCTTTGCTGATGTTCGGTGATCTTCGCTGATCTTCCCTCAGAGAAGTATAGCTGAGAACTTCTTGTGTTCCTCCAAGTTTCTCCTGCTTACTTGTGCAGCGGCTGAGGCCTGGCTGTCTCTGCTGGGTTGTAACATGGCTGCTGATTCGTGTTTGCTATCCTGACTCTAATGAACTAGACTGCTGGTGTTTCCATGAGGTGTTTGCGAGTGGATTGAGCTGGAGCTGCTAACCCATAAACTGAACTGCTGATTTCTAGACAATACAGATGCTCCAAAGAACCTTTCTAAACAAGTCCACTTTTCCTGCATCCTTTCTCTGTCACTACCTCTAGTGGGTAGTGGGCTAAAAGGGAGGATGAAGCATTTAAAAAACCATCATTAAAAATAGGGGTTTGAAAAAATAAGTTATAGGCCTGCATAACCTTCTTCAAAAACATGACTCTATACCCAGCCATAGCATAATGCAAAAATATGTTTAGTCCAACTTCAAAAGTACCTATAGTTTACCACAGTACCAACAATGTTTAAAAGTACAAAGTTCAAATTCTCTTCTGAGATTCATGCAATCACTTAACTGTAATCCTCTGTACAATCAAAATCAAAAGGTAGATCACATGCTTCCAACATCATAGGACATACACTACCATTAGAAAATATCATCCTGTGGAAATACTAGACCAAAGCAAGACCAAAAACCAGCTGGGCAAACTCCAAACCCTGTACCTCCATGTCTAATGTCCAATTCCTTTTAGCTTTGTTGACTGCAACACAATATTTTCCCTTGGGATGGTTCCAATACCTGTTAGCAGATTTCCTCAGCAGGTATCCCTTGGCTTTGGCATCTCAAATATCTTGTGTCTCTAAGGCATCTTCAACTTTACAGCTTCTTGTTCCAATGTCTAGGATCCACACATGATCTACCAGGCTCCTCCAAAAGGTTTGTGTCACTTCTCCAGCTCTGCCCTTTGTAGCACTCCAGGGTCTGGTTGATTGCTGCTGCTAGTTTTGGTGGTTATCC
This sequence comes from Mus pahari, assembly GCF_900095145.1. Classification (NCBI taxonomy): domain Eukaryota; kingdom Metazoa; phylum Chordata; class Mammalia; order Rodentia; family Muridae; genus Mus; species Mus pahari. Next base: position 63,872,428 of record NC_034613.1, read on the forward strand.
CATGGTACTGACATCTCCAATATGCTGGGGTATTCTGCTGCACCTGGACCTCACCAATAGTCCTTTAGGTTCTCTTCATAGTGCCAAGTTTCAAATTCTTTGCATGACACCTTCAGTCCTAGGCCATCAACTGCAATTAAGGCTGCAACTTTACCCATGGCCTTCCATGGCCTCTCAC
>NC_034613.1:63872618-63882030 GCF_900095145.1 Mus pahari
AACTGCGTCCCTTCTCCAGGCCGCCCTCTAACCTTCCAGTTCAGACCTGGGAGACTGCTCCTGGGCAGACACCTCTCCTCGGGCGGGAAAAGGCCCCGAATGCCGGACCAAGCCTTAGTACTGCTCTCGGGCGCACACCCCTCCTCGGGTGGGAAAAGGCGCTGGATGCCAGGGGCCCTGGTCTCTTCTTAATCACTGCTAATGTCTAAGCTCCAGCTAACCATCATCAACTGTCAGAGTAGTCCCTTCTATTTTTGACTCTAAGGCCAGAGCCACATGGCTGAAGCTGCTGAATTCTTCTTGCTGGTGCTAGAACATGGCCCCTCCCCTTGTTCTATTATTTCATTGTCACCAGCTTTCCAATTCCTTCATGGACTAAGCCTGGCTGTCCTGGAACCTTGAACTCAGAGATCTGCTTCTCTCTCTCTCTCTCTCTCTCTCTCTCTCTCTCTCTCCTCTCTTTCTCTCTCTCTCCCTCTATCTTTATCTCTATCTCTCCCTCTCTCATAAAGGTGTGAACTACCATGCCTGGACTAAGCTTTTCATATCCACTATTCCTCAAGATCTGGATCAAAAGCCTGTGTTCATCTCTGGATGAAGTTCATTCCAGATTAAAAGTACACATGAAAATAGTAACCAACTAGTAATAATGTCTAACATGATATAACCATTCCTTGTTAAATGACAAACACATAAACAATAATCTTAGCTGGGTGGGATTTTGCCCCAAAGTCACCAGTCCCTTAATCTGTTCATCTCCTTGAACACAGGATTCAGCTCCATTGCACTTCCTAAGTCTTCTAATTACTTGAACCGTACATTTTGTATTTTTCTTTTCTAACTTTTCTACACATGAGCAAAATTCTATTCATGAGAGTAAACCACAGCACAGAGTTTAAACTTGGTTGACTTTTATGTTTTGTCAATGCAATTAATCTGGTGAATCTCTTCACCTTAGCCTCAGACAAGGGCAAAAAGCAGCTACAATATTCACCAAAATATCACAAGAAGAGTCTCTAGGTCACATACTAAAATTTTTCTCCTCTGAAGCATCTAGATCTAGGACTGCATAGATCAAATCATCCTCAGCACCACTATCTTCCATATTCCTATTAGGATGGCCCATTAAGTCCCACTGAAAGCATTTCATTACTCTCCAAATCCTAAGTCCAAATCCACATTTCTCCAAATAAAAACATGGTCAGGTCTGTCATTGCAATATTGCAAACCATGGTATCAAATTCTGTTTTGGTTAGGGTATCTATTGCTATGAAGACACACCATAATGAAGGCAATTCACATAAAGAACAATGTTTAATTGGGGCTAGCTTACAGGTTCAGAAGTTCAGTCCATTATCATCAAGGCAGTATGTATGGCAGTCTCCATGCAGGCATGGTGCAGGAAGAGCTGAGAGTTCTACATCTTCATCTGAAGACATAGAGGAGAGAACTGTCTTCCAGGCAGCTATGAGGAGGGTATAAAAGCCCAAGTGCCTGGTCTACCAAGTGAGTTCCAGGACAGCCAGAGCTATACAGAGAAATCCTGTCTCGAAAAACAAACAAACAAAACAAACAAACAAACAAACAAAAAAAAAACCCAAGTGCACAGTGACACACTTTCTCCAACAAAGCCATACCTAATACAAGAAGGCCATACCTCCTAATAGTGCCACTCCCTGGGCAAAGCATATTCAAACCACCACAGTTTCTCCCTGTATCCTGGATGTTCTGGAACTCACTCTGTAGACCAGGTTGGTCTGTAATTCATAGAGATCTGCCTGCTTCTGCCTCTCACATGCTATGATTAAAGGCATTCACCACCACTGCCAGACCAAAGTATCTATTCTTTATGCTATTAGATTAAGATATAAGAGCTAATTATAATGTTTTTTCATTTATATTTAGTCACATTTGTAATGAAGAAAGCTGTATTACAAAAGTTCAGGCAATCTTATTTAACTAAGTACAAAAGTCTCTTCCTTTTCCCCCAGTTCTTGCTCATTTTGAGACTGGCCTTTTTTAACCGCTGGCTAGTGTGAAACTTGCTGTGTAGACTAAGCTGGCCTCAAATTCAGAAATCTGCCTTCTGAATACTAGATTACAGGGAGGCATTAATACACCCCACATTTAACCAAAGTATTTCTGGATTAGTATTCTAAATTAATATAAAAAACTACATGTCTATAATCTCAGAGAGTTGGAATATAGAGACAAACAGTTCTGTAGAGTTCATTGACCAAATGAATTCAAGGTTCAATGAGAGACGTTGTCTCAGAAAACAAGGTGGAACTGAAAAGGATCACCTTCTCAAACATGGAAGACTTTTTCTTTGACTAAAAGGATTCTACCAAGAGTGGTTTTATAACTATGGCCTGGAATGAGCTTTCTAAAACAGAGATGAGAGAGAAAGAGAGAGAGAGAGAGAGAGAGAGAGAGAGAGAGAGAGAGAGAGAGAATGAGAATGAATATTATATGAAATGTGAAGAAACTTTATAAGTTAACCAAACTGGAAAACTAGAAGGGACAACAGTAATCAATAAAACAAGTAAAAACAAATCTGATTTGAATATGCTTGGCCCAGGGAGTGACACTATTAGGAGGTATGGCCTTGCTTTAGCCATAGAAGGTGTGGATTTGTTGGAAAAAGTGTGTCACTGTGCACTTGGGCTTTTACACCCTCCTCCTAGCTGCCTGGAAGACAGTCCTCTCCTCTTAGTCTTCAGATCAAGATATAGAACTCTCAGTTCCTCCTGCAGCATGCCTGCCTGGAAACTGCCATGCTTACTGCCTTGACGATAATGGACTGAACCTCTGAACCTGTAAACCAGTCCCAATGAAATGTTGTCATTTATAAGAGTTGCTTTGGTCATGGGGTCTCTTCACAGCTGTAAAATCCTAAGAAAAATTATGTGTGTGTGTGTGTGTGTGTGTGTGTGTGTGTGTATGAGATATATATGATATATACATATACGATTTTATATATATATATATATATATATATATATATATATATATATATATATATAACTATAGAGGGAGAATAGAGACAGGATCAGATAAAGTACTTAAAGAGCTTGACAAGTATTTTTCATAATTAATGTCACACCAAATTATATAATGAGGTAAGACATCTTCACACAAAATAAACTAAGGCCTTCTGTGTGCACATATGTACAAGTGTGTATGTCCATCTTTGTCTATTTGCCTGTCTGTCTCTCTGTCTCTGTTCGTCTCTCTAAACATAATATTCAAACTACTTAAATCAGAATGAAACAATGCTTGATGGTGTCCAGATTAAGGGAAGCCAGCAAAAATGGTGTCAGTAAATGAACAGAACTAAAGATTGTTTCTTGGAAGCATGTTTCAGTAGCAAAGTAACCAACTTCATGGTTGGTGATGAAAAATCTAAGTCAAGGTTTAGAAATTATTGGTAAAATAGATCCACTAGTACCATTTAACAAAAAGAATTAAAATTTGACTTAGGTTAAATAAGGGTTTTGTTTGTTTGTTTTTACAGTAAAGGCTAGTTTGAGGCTTTTATTTGTTTTTCAATGTAGAGAATTTAATCCAGGAATTTATGTGTGCTAGGCAAGCACAGTAGTACTGAACCACAATATTGAGTTGGTGCTGTTATTTTTATATTACCACTTTCTACAGTGTCTGGCATATAGAAGATCCTTAATAAATCTCTTAAAAGAATAAATGAAATACGTACATTTGAAAGCATATTATACATAAGGATTATATGCAAAGGTACAGATGATAGCATTATTTACAAACATACTAATAAAACTTAGAAGAAATATCTGATATGTTTATGTGTTTGTCTTTATTGTCTGTACCACAACCAAGTTCTAAGCCCTTCGTTCTTCATTAAAATAGTTTACAATTACAAAAGCCACATATCAAAGTCACTTGATATATTTACTGTCTGCCTGAATTTGAGGGACAGGCAAAAGAACAATGAAGCAATCACAGTTGTTAGTGAAAGGATAATATAAGTAACTAACCTGGATTTTCCATCGACATAAAGACAGTTTCTCCTGAGAATGGGAACAGGGTAAGTGTATCTTCGTAGACCATTTTGTGTTTGAAAGTATATCCAGAGAAGAAGATAGATAAGAAGTCTGTCTGTGCTCCAACACTGAGAATGTACCAGTACGCCACCTCATGCAAACAAACTGTCAACTCCAAGCTATCAAAAACATAGCCATTGATGCCTGCAAAAGCAATTGAGAATAAGTGGTTTTGTTGTATCCTTGATTTGTCATTTTGGATATGATTGTTAGGATACAATTAGAAATTAATATATACTATGTCTTTTACCTTACCACTGACTACAGTTACCAATCAGGTAAGTGATTAATATTTAATCACCCAACTCCAATCCCAAAGTGAGGAGAGTCATATAGCATCATGTAAGAAGAGAGTTGGGTCCTTTATGCTTGGTCCTTTCTGTTGGGGCAGACTTCTACTAGTCTTCTTCCCTGAAGACACCAAATCCTGAGCCATCCAAGAAAATCTGCTGCATTCAGAGCAGTTGCTAAGAACCCTCCCGAAGTCCCACAGCTGCCACTGGGAGCCCAGTAGACTCAGGACCCATAACCCCCACCCCCAACCCCTGTTAGCTGAATACCACTCCCATTCTGCCTGATCCTTTCTGCCGGGGGCAGATTGCTAGCTAGTCTGCTCCCTTAAAGACACCATATTCTGAGACATCCCAGGAGATCCACTGCACTTAGGGTTACTGACACCACAGCCTGAGTCATACCAGGAGATCTGTTGCACACAGGGCAGCTGGCATCCCAGGAGATTTGCTACACACAGGGTAACTAATACCGCAGCCTGAAAGCATACCAGGAGATCAGCTACACACAGGGCAACTGAGCAACTAAAGACAACACAGATTGAAGGCATCCCAGGAGCTCCTCTGTATACAGGGCAATAGATACCACAGTCTGAAGACCTCTAGCAGGCTCTGTGGCATGCAGGGCAACTGACCCAACAGACTGAAAGGTCCCTGGAGTTCAGCTGCACACAGTGAAACAGAAACCACAGGCTGTAACCAACCCCCCTGGCCCTCATTGAACATCTTCACACAGGACAACAGCTTAAATGCTCTTCTGAAAATCCATCTGAAGGCCTCCCAGGAGATCTACTGCAGCTTCTCTGCCCCTATGAAGAGCCCCTAGTTGGAAAGCCCCATAGGTGGTCCGCAACAGCCAGGACCCAGAGGCCTACCAGGAGACCTGAAGCAACCCAGGAAAAAAAGGAGGAAGATACCAGACAGAGTTACCTAAACCAGCAAACATCAGAGAAAACCAGACAGCGAGAGGCAAGTGCAAGACCATAACCAACAAAAGCCAATATACATGAGCATCATCAGAACCCAGTTCTCCCACCACAGCAAGCCCTGAATACACCAAAACATCTGAAAAACAGGAAACTGACCTAAAATCTTACCTCATGAAGACACTAGAAAGCCTGGCGTGGTGGCATATGCCTTTAATTCCAGCACTCAGGAGGCAGAGGCAGGCCAATTTCTGAGTTCAAGGCCAGCCTGGTCTACAGAGTGAGTTCCAGGACAGCCAGGGCTATATAGAGAAACCCTGTCTCAAAAAACGAAGAAGAAGAAGAAGAAGAAGAAGAAGAAGAAGAAGAAGAAGAAGAAGAAGAAGAAGAAGAAGAAGAAGAAGAAGAAGAAGAAGAAGAAGAAGAAGAAGAAGAAGAAGAAGAAGAAGAAGAAGAAGAAGAAGAAGAAGAAGAAGAAGAAGAAGAAGAAGAAGAAGAAGAAGAAGAAGAAGAAGATACTAGAGTCCTTTAAGGAGGACATAAATAAGTCACTGAAATAAATACAGAAAAACACAGATAAATAGGTAGAAGCCCTTAAGGAGGAAGCAAGAAAGTCCATTAAAGAAATGGAGGAAAACACAATCAAACACTTGAAGGAAATGAATAAAGCAGCTCAAGGCCTAGAAGTGGAAGTAGGAACAATAAAGAAAACAAAAAAGGAGGGAAACCTGGAAATGGAAAACCAAGGAAAGAGGTCAGGAATTACAGAGGGAAGTATCACCAACAGAATACAAGAGAGAAGAGAGAATATCAGGTATAGAAGATGCCATAGAATGTGGGACTGTGACAGGCACCTGATTTGGGGAACATGGCTTGCCTTTCCACCCTTTGTAGATTTCTTTATTGGGTAACCAGAGAAAGCCCCATTCAACCAAAATAGGCTAACAATGGGATGGGCTTTCTAATAAGGAGCCGCATCTTACTTCCCGCCAGAAGGCCATCCTGTGCTCAAGCCACAGACCTGACCAAGGACTATCGCCCAAATAAGAACCATCCAGTGTCCCCTATCTCCCTGCCCTCTCCTCCCTTCATCGCCAGGGCCAAGTACCACCCAAGAGCCCCTAATCTGTTCTCAGCTCCTCCATAGTATCCAGCATAGGATGCCAGAAGCTGAAAACCTGGTACCTGGGGCTACCCCTTGTCCCATAGCCAGACACCTACCAGGAGTCACATGGAAAGCATGCACAGTCCTCCCACGTTTGCCTGCCCACAGCACCTGAACTCTGGCTGGACACTGGTTCTCTCCCACTCCCCTCTTTCCCCAACAGCATCACAATAAAAGAGACTGACACAACTGTCAATGAAACTTTAAAACATAACAACCTTCTAACCCAAAGCATCCAGGAAATTCAGGACACAATGAAAAGACCAAATACAAGAAAAACTGGATTAGAAGAGAATGAAGATTCTCGTCTCAAAGGACCTGAAAATGTCTTCAACAAAATCAAAGAGGAAAACTTCCCCAACCTACAGGAATAGGTGGCCATAAAGGTACAAGAAGCCTATAGAACACCAAATAAATGGGACCAGAAAAAAAAATCCTCTCATCACATAATAATCAAAACACTAAGTGCACAGAACAAAGAAAAATATTAAAAGCTGCAAGGGAAAAGGGTCAAGTAACATAAATAGGGTAGACCTATCATAATTACACCAGACTTCTCAACAGAGATTATGACAGCCAAAAGAGCTTCATCAGAGGTCATGCAGACTCTAAGAAAACACAAATGCCAGGCCAGGATACTATACCCAGAAAAACTCTCAATCAACGTAGATGGAGAAACCAAAATATTCTAGGAGAAAACCAAATTCAAACAGTATCTATCTACCAATCCAACCCTACAGAGGATCCTAGAAGGAAAACTCCAACACGAGGTAGGTACCTGCACCAAAGAAAGGACAAGATATTAAGCATCTCACAACAAAACCAAAAGTAGAGAACCACAGCACATAAAGCCATCTATAAAAACAAATATATCAGGAAGCAACAGTCACCTCTCTTTAATATCTCTCAATATTAATGGACTCAACTCACCTACAAAAAGACATAAGCTAACAAACTGGATACACAATCAAAATCCAGCATTTTGCTGCATACAATAAACACACCTCAATAACAAACACAGACACTATCTCAAAGTAAAAGGATGGAAAAAGGTCTTCCAAGCAAATGGTTCCAAGACACAAGCTGGAGTTGACGTCCTAATATACAATAAAATAGAATTTCAACCTAAAGTTATGAAGTGTGATGAGGAAGGATACTTCATATACATCAAAGGGAAAATCCACCAAGAGAAAGTCACAAGTCTGAGCATCTATGCCCCTTTCTTAGCCTGTTGGTTTAAGGGCATTAGAAGCCCAAAATGACTAGGGGGAAGTCTGAGCTTCTGGTTCAATGGAATGTTTGTTGTAGCTCCTGGTAGGAGCACTCCCCCCTCTGGAGCCAAAACTTCTAGGCAAGAGAACCCACATTCATGAAAGAAACTTTACTAAATCTCAAAACACACATTTAAGCCCACACAATAATAGTGGGAAACTTCAACACCCCACTCTCACCAATGGACAGGTCATTGAAACAGAAACTAAACAGAGACACAGTGAAACTAATAGAGGTTATGAAACAAATGGATTTAACAGAGATCTACAGAACATTTCACCCTAAAACAAAAGAATACACCTTCTTCTCAGCGTCTCATTGTACCTTCTACAAAATTGACCATGTAATTGGGCACAAAACAGGTCTCAACAGACACAAGAAGACTGAAATAATTCCATGCATCCTATCAGATCACCATGGACTAAGGCTGGTTTTCAATGACAAAAAAAAAAAACCAAAAAAAACAGACAACTCAAATACCCATAGAAACTTAACAATTTTCTACTCAATGATAACTTGGTGAGGGGAGAAATAAAGAAATTAAAGACTTCCTGGAATTTAATGAAACTGTTGACACATCATATCCAAACCTATGGGACACAATGAAAGCAGTGCTAAGAGGAAAATTCATAGCACTAAGTGCCCTGGTAAAGAAACTCAAGAGATCTTACACTAGCAACATAACAGAATACCTGAGAGCTCTAGAACAAAATGAAGCAAACCACAAAAGAGGAGTAGAGGTAAGAAATAGTCAAACTCAGGGCAGAAAGCAACCAAATAGAAACAAAGAAATCAATACAAAGAATCAACAAAACCAAAAGATGGTTCTTTGAGAAAAATCAACAAGATAGATAAAGCCTTAGCCAAACTAATTAAAGGGCCAAGAGGCAGTAACCAAATTAATAAAGTCAGAAATGAAAAGGGAGACATAACAACAGAAAGGGAGGAAATTGAAAAAATCATCAGATCCTACTGTAAAAGTCTATACTCAACAAAACTGGAAAATCTAGATGAAATGGATGGTTTTCTAGACAGATACCACATACCAAACTTAAATCAAGAGCAGGTAAACTATCTAAAAAGGCCCATATCACACAAAGAAATAGAAGAAGTCATTAAAAACCTCCCAATCAAAAACAGCCCAGGGCCAGATGGATTTAGTGCAGAATTCTACCAGACCTTCAAAGAAGATCTGATACCAATTTTCCTCAAACTATANNATAAAATAGAAACANAAGGAATACTACCTAACTTGTTCTATAAAGCCACAATTACTCTGATACCTAAATTACACAAGGACCCAACCAAAAAGGAGGACTTGAGACCAATCTCACTTATGAATATCGATACAAAAATACTCAATAAAATTCTTGCAAACCAAGAACACATCAGAACCATCATTCACCATTATTAAGTAGGTTTCATCTAAGGGATGCAAGGCTAGTTCAATATAAAAAAAATCCATCATTCCCCATCTGGGGATCCATCCCGTCATCAGCCACCAAACCCAGATACTATTGCACATGCCAGCAAGATTCTGCTGAAGGGACCCTGATATAGCGGCCTCTTGTGAGGCTATGCCAGTGTCAGGCATACACATAAGTGGATGCTCACAGTCAGCTATTGGATGGAACACAGGGCCCCCAATGGAGGAGCTAGAGAAAGTACCCAAGGAGCTGTTGG
>NC_034613.1:63892694-63893965 GCF_900095145.1 Mus pahari
AGATACACTGAATGTAATAGAAGAGAAAGTGAGAAAGAGCCTTGAAATCATTGGCACAAGGGGAAATTTCCTAAACAGAACTCCAATGGCTCATGTTCTAAGATAAAGAATTGACAAATGGGACCTTATAAAACTGGAAAACTTCTGTAAGGCAAAGGACATAGTAGATATGACAAATCCACATCTTACAGATTGAGAAAAAAAAACTTCACTAATTGCACATCCGATAGATGGCTAATATCCAAAATATATAAAGAACACAAGAAGCTAATCACACACAAAAAAAAATCCAACTCAATCAAAAAATGGGGTATGGAACTAAACTGAGATTTCACAACTGAGGAATCCTGAATGGCTGAGAAACACCTTAAGGAATATTCAGAGTCCTTATTGATCAGAGAAATGCAAATCAAAATGACCCTGAGATTCCACCTAACACCAATCAGAATGGCTAAGATCAAATCTACAGGTGGCACCAAATGTTAGAGAGGATGTGGAGAAAGAAGAACACTCCTCCAATGGTGGTGGGATTGAAAACTGGTACAACCACCCTGGAAATCAATCTGGAGGTTCCTCAGAAAACTGGAAATTCTCCTTTTCTTTCTATCTCTCTCTGTCTTTGTGTTTCTCTCTTCCCTTTCTCTCATATACACATACACACAAAATACATTTTAAAATGTACCACTTTTAAAGATTTTTAAAAATTATGTGTATGTGTGTTGGGGCATGGGTGAGATGTGTGCATGAGTGCAGTTGCCTAAAGATGTCAGATCCATTGGAGCTGGAATTACAAGGAATTGTGAGTTGCCCAACATGGGTGCCAAGACTCAGACTCAGGTCCTCTGAAAGAAAAGTATACCATCGTTACTGCTGAGCAACTGTTTTCCTTAGCTTTAATTGTCAACCTGACAAAGTCATCCAAGAGAAACCTCAATTGAGGAATTGCCTAAATCAGGTTGGTTTATGGGTATGATAGCTATTATTGGTTGTCAACTTGACTACATCTGAACTTATCTAGAAGTCAAGAGGCTGGATAAACCTGTGAGGGACTTTTTCTTAAAGCATTTATTTTAAGTAGAAAGACCCAGTTTTAGTCCAGATCTTCTGGGATGGGAACATAAACTATTTTTTTTTTTTTTTTTTGTCCAAGCCCATTCCGTGTGACACCCTGATGTTACACAGGCTCAAGGGTAATTATGTACTTTGTCTTTTTTTTAATTATTATTATTTTCTTTATTTACAATTCAAATGCTATCCCAAAAGTTCCCTAT
>NC_034613.1:63893976-63900166 GCF_900095145.1 Mus pahari
TTAGTTGTTATAGTTGTCTCTGGTTGGAGCTTNTTCCTCCTGTGATTCTGTTAGCCTCTGTCAGCAGTCCTGGGAGTCCAGCTCTCTCCTGGGTCTCAGTGGTCAGATTACTCTCTGCAGGGAAGCTCTCCTCTATCAGGGGAGGTGCACAGAGGCCTAGCGTTCAGATCTGCCTCCTTGCTGAAGATGTAGCCCCAAAACTGGGCCTGTCCCAGAAGATGTGTTGCCTCTGCAATTTATTCACTCACCTGCACAGACTAGCCACCAAGGGATCCTGGATACAATATAACTCTCTCACCTGCTCTGGCAGACAAAACCCTCACATGTGGCCACCTTTCCTCTGGTGAGGAAAGTGCCCAAATTTCTGGAGCCCAAAACAGGGTCTGTCCCAGAAGTTAGGTTGCTTCTGTCTGTCCCGAAGCTGTGTAGCTTCTGCGGTCCACACTCTTGCTAGTGCAGACTGGAGCCTAAGCGAACAGGAGCAAAGATGGCTCTCCTTCTGGCTCAGGCCTTGAGAGTGCTCCCAGGTGAAAACCCCTCCTCTGGTGGGAAAGGTGCCTGGTGACTGGAGCCAGAAATGGGATCTTTCCCAGAAGCTGTTTCACTTCTGCAGACCGCCCTCTCCCTGGCAGTGCACCAGAGCAAAGATGGCCCTCCTACTGGTTCCAGCGTTGAGACTGCTCCAGGGCAGACACCCCTCCTCAGGCAGGAAAGGTGCAGGATGACTGGAACTAGAAAGGGGATCTTTCCCAGAAGCTGTGTCACTTCTCCAGGCTGCCCTCTCCCTGGCAGTGCACCAGAGCAAAGATGCTGGCTCCAGGGAAGATAAACTTTTAATCTAGCTCTTTTGCAATATGAAGATCTTTTTAATTTGGGCCACATCTTCTACTGGCAGCCTACATAAGGGACATGCAAAAAGGAAGCCTTCTTGGATTATGATGTATACTTAAGACCAACTGAGACCTCCAGTCTTATAGACTTAATAGGTCCTGGATCCTTGGACCTTCCCTTGAAAGACAGCCATTGTTGAACTAGCTGGAACACAGCCTGCAAGTCATTCTAATAAATCCTCTTTATATATAATCATTTAATATGTTCTATTCCTTTAGAGAATCCTAATTAATATAGTGGACATGTCTGTGAGGAATTGTTTTGATTATTATTTGATGTAGGAGGGCCCATTCCACTCTAGGCATCATGATTCCTCAGGCAGACAGTTCTAGGATGTATAAAAAAAAATCAGTAAGCATGAACATTTGGTAACCACTACTTTTCTCTCTGTTTTTATGTACTGTGATGGCTATTCTTGGTTGTCAACTTAAGTATATCTGGAACTAAAACCCCCAAATAGAGGACACACCTGTAAGGGACTTTTTGCTTACTTTGAAGTAAGAAGATCCACTTCTAATCTGAATCTTTGAGTTAGAAAGACACATGCCAAAAGGTCTAGATCTTTTTAGATGGGCAAAGATACACCTTTAAATCAGATCTTAAGGCTGGAAAACATAACTTTAATCTGGCCCACACTTTCTGCTGGGAAACTATGTAAGATAATGGAAGAAGGAAGGTTTTGACCTTTGCCTGCCTTTCCTTGCTTTGCTAATACATCCATTACTTCACTGGTGTTAAAGCCTACTTCTTCTGGATTACACCACGTACTGAAGACCAGCTGAAACATCCCATCCTTGTTGACTGAGAAACTACAAGATTATTGGAATTTCTGTTCACAGCCAGTCATTGTTGGATTAGCTGAACTGCAGCCTGTAAGTCACTGTAATAAATCTACTTTATCTATATCTATATTGATATATATCAATATATATATATATATATATATATATATATATATATATATTGAGAGAGAGAGAGAGAGAGAGAGAGAGAGATTCTGTAACTTCTGTTACTCTAGAGAACCCTGTCTAGTACTGTATAGAACCCTGTCATTTTGTTTTAGATTTCATGTAACGATCTCTCTTTTGTTTTAAACAATGTCTCCATTAAAATAATGTATGTTCACTGTCTAGAGAGGTGCTTACCCTAGTATTTGAAACAAGCTGTATTAGGAAATGGAGAAATGATGGATAGAATAATAAAATCATAGCTATCTAGTTCATATTACACTAAGGAAATAATAAAGTGCAATATTGTTAGGTGGGGAAAAATCAACAACAAAATCCTGACCAAAAGGTAACAAAGGAGAAAAAAAAATATGTGCCATCTGAATTAACTGCTACAAATCATCTTCTTGGCAAAATAAGCTATGTCTTTGAGTATATGAAAAATGTAAATGCAACCGAAGGGAATTTAAACATCAAAAATTTTAGGACAGTAAAGTAGTATGACTCTACATTACAATAGGCAAATATTACCAGATGTCCAAATTAAATGTGAGGCTCAGTTTGACTTGAAGTGGAGGACTAATACTATAAGATAAAGGACATAGAATTCTGATAGAAGGCAGATGTTAGAATGTCCTACAATATATCTTTTCAGGGTTTGGTTCTTAGGCATTTTTTCTGTGATTTTCTATGATTTGAATTTTAATTACATTATATGAAACTAACAGGGTAATGTGTGCCTATTCCATTCCAACATGGATCATAACTTCAAAAGCATATATTTAAAAATGTAGTAAGCAGGGCTGGAGAGATGGCTCAGTGGTTAAGAGCACTGACTGCTATTATGGAGGTCCCAAGATCAATCCCAGCCACCACATGGTGGCTCACAACCGTCCTTAACAAGATCTGTCTCCCTCTTCTGGAGTGTCTGAAGACAGCTACAGTGTACTTACATATAATAAAATAAATAAATCTTTTTTTAAAAAGAAGAAAATGTAATAAGCAAGGTAATCTTCAAAAGAACTATAGTGTTTCCTACTTGTACTGTATAACAGTCCCCTTTTACCCATACCCACTAGTCGTAATGGTGTTATAATTTTTCCAGTTTGATAAATATGCCATTGTACTGGCTGGTTTTATGTGTCAACTTGACACAGGCTGGAGTTATCACAGAGAAAGGAGCTTCAGTTGGGGAAATGCCTCTATGAGATCCAGCTGTAAGGCATTTTCTCAATTAGTGATCAAGGAGGGAGGGCCTCTTGAGGGTGGTGCCATCTCTGGGCTGGTAGTCTTGGGTTCTATAAGAGAGCGGGCTGAGCAAGCCAGGGGTAAGCAAGCCAGTAAGAAACATCCCTCCATGACCTCTGCATCAGCTCCTTTTTCCTGACCTGCTTGAGTTCCAGTCCTGACTTCCTCTGGTGATGAACAACAACTTAGAAGTGAAAGCTGAATAAACCCTTTCCTCCCCAACTTGCTTCTTGGTCATGATGTTTGTGCAGGAATAGAAACCCTGACTAAGACAACCATGTTATCTGAATCACTGATAGTCTTTTTCTAGTAGGATAGTAAGATTAAATTTTTATTATGCTTTTGCTATTCAGATCTGTGTTTATACATAAATAACACATACACATTTTATATGCTGAATTGGGTTCCCCTAATTTTCATGCTGATGCTTCAAACTCCAATACTTCCAAATGTGGCTGGATTTAGAGATGGGTTTTTAAAGAGAAAATTAGTTAAAATAAGGTCACTAGTGCAGACCCTAAATTCTTTATAATAAGAGATGACTACAATATAGAAAGGTACAGAGAGAAGACCATACAAGGGTACAGGGACAAGTCAACATCTAAAAGCTAAAGAGAGATTGAAGAAGAAATTAAATCTTCTGACACTTTGATCTGAAACTACTTTTGTTTGTTTGTTTGTTTTCAAGACAAGGTTTCTCTGTGTAGCCTTGGCTGTCCTGGAACTCACTCTGTAGACAAGGCTGGCCTCGAACTCAGAAATCCGCCTGTCTCTGCCTCGCAAATGCTGGGATTAAAGGCATGCGCCACCACTGCCCAGCTTAAACTACCTTTTAACACTGTGAGGAGTTAAATCTAATATTTTTAGGAAAGCAAATATCATGTATATAGTATATGATTATATAATAAAATATTTTGAAATGAGTTATCTTGGTATGGAGTAGTTGGTAATAAGGAATAATATAGGACATAAAATACAAATTAAAAAGGACAAGGTAGCAAAAGAAAAGTAGTCAGTGGATTTTTAAAATATGTATTATATAGTTACAGTTACATATTTATTATAGTCTATATATAACAGATGTTACTAGACATAAGTTGGGGGCATCAATTTTCTTTTTACTAGATATGCAATGAATCCAAGTTATTCTTCACTTACTGTGCATGATGTTGGAGGCCTGGAACCCAGGGTCCTGGGGCTGTGTTTTAGCTGCATTGGGGAGGAATCGTTGCATGTTCTCTGTGATGTACCAGCTTTGGTTCTCATCAAATATAGAAAACAGGATGACATTTCTCTTGTCTGACATCATCTGTTAATAACATATATTGAAAGGGAGAAGGAAATGTCACTCATACTATAGGTAGGAGCTAGCAGCCCAGAATAAAGGGATAGCATATATTATAATATTAAATCCATGTACTTGGAAGAGGGATGGGCATTTTGAGTGATGAATGTATGTTCAGAACTAATGAAACCTCAAGGTAGGAAGGTAACTAGATCTAGTAAATTTCATTCCTTCTGGACCCAAGATCATATACTGGTATAGTTTATGCCAGTGTTTTCACTTTTCATATGTTTAAAGTAGAGAAATGTAGATCTTAAAAGAACATCCAAATCAAATAAAATCAATACCATTCTGAATTCTTATCTTGGAAATACATTTACATAATGCTACAAGCTTATAGGAAATTTTTAAAAACATAAAAGGAAATAAGATATGACAGGATGAACATTGAATAATACCATAAAGATTTTGTTCAAAAAAAATCCCCCAGGATCTTAGAATAGTGCTTTATATGATGAACTAAATTCATTTGTGAGTCACCTGCTAATTGAGTGTAAGATTTTTTCTTTATTTCTTGAATATTTTCTTTATTTACATATCAAATGTTATCCCCTTTCCCGATTTGCCCTGCGAAAAACAGCCTCTCCCTATTACCTCCCTCCCTCTCTCCCCCTGCTCACCAATCCACCCACTCCCCATTCCTGGCCCTGGTATTCCCCCACACTGGGGCATAGACCCTTCATAGGACAAAGGGCCTCTCCTCCCATTGATTTCCGACTAGGCCATCCTCTGCTGCTTATGCACCTGGAGCCATGAGTCTCACCATGGCTCTTTGGTTGGTGGTTTAGTCCCTGGGAGCTCTGGAGGTACTGGCTAGTTCATATTGTTGTTCCTCCTAGGGGGCTGAAAACCCCTTCAGCTCCTTAGGCCCTTTTTCTATCTCCTTCAATGGGGGCCCTATGCTCAGTCCAAGGGATGGCTGTGAGCATCCACTTCTGTATTTGTCAGACACTGGTAGAGCCTCTCAGGAGAGAACTATATAAAGCTCCTGTCAGGGAGCACTTGTTGGCATCCACAACAGTGTCTGGTTTTGGTGATTGTACATGAGATGGATCCCCAGGTGAGTGGACTGTCATTTCTTCAGTCTCTACTCCACACTTTGTCTCTGTAACTCCTTTCATGGGTGCCTTATTTCCCGCTTCTAAGATGGATAGAAGTATCGACACATGATCTTCCTTCTTCTTGAGTTTCATGTGATTTATGAATTGTATCTTGGGTATTCTGAGCTTCTGGGCTAATATCCACTTATCAGTGAATGTATATCACATGTCTTCTTTTGTGGTTGGGTTGCCTCATTCAGGATGATAACCTCCAGATCCATCCATTTAACTAAGAATTTCATAAATTCATTGTTTTTAATAGCTGAGTAGTACTCCATTGTGTAAATGTACCATGTTTTCTGTATCCATTCATCTGTTGAAGGACATCTGGGTTCTTTCCAGCTTCTGGTTATTGTACGTAAGGCAGCTATGAACAGAGTGGAGCATGTGCCCTTATTAAATGTTGGAGCATCTTCTGGGTATATGCCCAGGAGTGGTATTGCTGGGTCCTCAGGTAGTATTATGTCCAATTTTCTGAGGAACTGCCAAACTGATTGCCAGAGTGGTTGTACAAGCTTGCAATCCCACCAGCAATAGAGGAGTGTTCCTTTTTCTCCACATCCTCACCAGCATCTGCTGTCCCCTGAGTTTTTGATCTTAGCCATTCTGACTGGTATGAGGAGGAATCTCAGGGTTGTTTTGATTTGCATTTCCCTGAT
>NC_034613.1:63900177-63922055 GCF_900095145.1 Mus pahari
AAGTCTTTAATTCCTTTCTTTATTTCGTCCTTGACCAAGTTATCATTGAGAAGAGTGTTGTTCAGTTTCCACGTGAATGTTGGCTTTCTATTGTTTATGCTGTTATTGAAGATCAGCCTTAGTCCGTGGTGATCTGATAGACAGATAATTTTCTAAAGCAGTAGAAATAGTTTAAATTCTAACCACAATCTGAGACAATTTTATATTTTCCTCTATTTTGTTCAACAAATATTGGTTCCTTACTAAATGTCACATACTGTTGTAGATGCTAGAAATATATTACTTTTATTTTCTGACAGGATTTTGCTCATATGACAGGCTGGCCTAGAACTTCCTATGTTTTCCAAGCTGGCCTTGAAAAACCTCACCTAACTCAGTCTCCCCTGTACTTAGATTGAAGGCATGTACAATCAACATGGCTAATTTTAAGGTGCTTTTGATTCATCCATAATGAGATGTCCAGGAAAGAAACAGGTTGTAGACATAAGTTTGTTGGTTTTAAAATTTGTAGAGGTCAGGATGTATTTCAGGTGGTAGTTTGCCTAGCATGCACAAAGCCATGGGTATAGCTTGAGTTTTCCAGACCTGCCAACAGTATAAATAAAGATAGGAAGGGTTCTAATATAGTTTAAAGTTTAGGACTTCATTAGTCTCCAAGGTAGCTCATCTAATTTAACCCTACTATCTTGTCTCTGCTTCAATGAAGTGTCTATTCTCCTCCCAGAGTGCTCTCTGAATCTCCCCTCTGCTTTCTTTACCCAGTGTCCCTCTATCTGCCCAGCTATTGGATGTCACATCACTATTACAGCCAATCAGATACAATTATAGATTGTCTCCAGGCTAGTAAGGAAGGACAAATATTTACAAAATATGAGGCCAGTGATGGGTCATAGAAATAACAATACCAAGATACTGACAGCACTTAGCTCTCTGATGACACAGAAATAGCAATTGAATATACAGAGACAATCCATCACACTTGTACTCCAACATACCAGCCTGATCCCCAGTACTGCATAAACTGGGCATGGTGTCATACACTACAATTCCAGTATTCACAAGGTATAGGCAAAAGGACCAGATGTCAAAGACCATCTTCAACTACAATAAAGAGTTCGAGGCAAGCCTGGAACACCTGAAACCATGTCTCAAAAAAATGGTAATTTAAATGTAGGTGGCAATTAGATGGGTAAGAACGGGGAGACTCCTTGCAAGGGGGGGGGGAGGAAGCAAAATCCCAGATTGGGACTGAATTAAATAGAATCTAGGATCCTGGCTTTTCTGTTTCTTAGAAGACAAGTTATTCAGAAAACTAAAATATAATGAAAGCTAAGTGGAACTCATCTTAATCACTTTTATTGGGTTATATTTTCTGTAGGTTATAGAGGTACCTAAATCAAGAGAATATAGGGAATATCTAGAAGTTCATAGGCATTTTATTTGACTTTTACTTTCAAATTTAGTACTTGGGAAGAAAAGATTTCACCTGGTTTCCCCTTTGATCTACAGATTCTTTGTAGCAGATGAGAAGAGGGCCAATCAGTCCTGAAGCTAGATCTCTCTCAGGGTTAATGAAACTTGAATAATAGCGGGTCAGGCACCGTGGATCTGATTTAGTTGGTCCATCTTCTACTGTAACTGTCCACTTGTACTTGAATATCTCTCCTGGATGAATTGGCAAATGCTTCACATGCTTTATACCTATCCACATTCAAACCAGAAAAAGATTATTAGAGTATAATGAGCTACATATTTTGTAATGTTGAATTAAGTTTGGCTCAAACCTGCTTCTATATATACATTTCAAGTTCTCTGTGCATGGAAACTGTAACCTAAATTAGTATATGGATATTTTTAACCTAACTTGGAAGTATATTCTTATAGCAAGGAGCTGAGTCTTAGCATCTCATAACAGTGGAACCTCCAGCTCAATAAAGGCTGAAGCTTGGGAAAATGTTGTATAAAAAACCCACTGGCTGCACTTAATCAGGCTATTTCTATGTCACTTTCTGTTCTCTGTCTATAAATATTGTTCTCTTCCTCTCTGTGATAAGCTGAAGTATTCTGAATCATTTTTGGTGCAAAATTAATTCATGAATTATGTCAATTTCAATGTATCTAAAGTTCCCCTTTTAACAATAATCATGTTCTTATTTCAAGGAGACTATTAATCCATGTGCATGTGAATTTTTTTCAGTAAGCAGAAAGTAAAATGGCACCTGTAGCAAATTTAAGATTCAAACAATTATTTTATACAGTAAAAATGGGCCAAGGAGACTTTTCTATAAAAATATAAATCTGTTTTTTCTACTTTCCAGTCCTTGATCCCATAATGATGACTGTGACACTAATTATTTATTAATAAATGCCTATGCCATAAGCTGTGGCTCATTCCCGGAGCAGCTCATAACTCATTTAATATATGTAAACTATTCTATGTCTTCCACATGGTTAATTTACCTCTCCTTTCTTACCATCTACTTCAGCATCTCTCGCAGCATCTCACTCAGCATCTCATTTGAATCTCTTGTCTCTATTGTGAGTACAGTTATCTGATGGTTTATGTTCATTTCTCTTTATTCCTTCACTCTTTCCCAGAATCCTCCCTCTTCCTGCCAGGGTCGCATCTCCTATTTTCTGCCTGAGTTCATTGGCTATCAGCTTTTAAAATTGACAGGTGCTGCTTATAAAAGATTCTTTCTACGCTTTTCATGACATATTAGTTCTAAAAGGTTTACCTCTTATTACAGATAATAGAAGTAATAAGAACATTTGTATACTCTTACATAAGGAAGAATATCTTTTATTTTAATAGTAAAATGATTAGGGCTGTGGACAAGAAAATAACAACAGTATATTATCTAGATCTATGGTAAATATATTTGGAAATTGATTTTGCATTAATAAAATGGTATAAATTTACAAAAGATAGAAGAGAGGATATCAGATCCTACTATAAAAGTCTATACTCAACAAAACTGGAAAATCTAGATGAAATGGATGGTTTCCAGACAAATACCACATGCCAAACTTAAATCAAGAGCAGGTAAACTATCTAAAAAGGCCCATATCACACAAAGAAATAGAAGAAGTCATTAAAAACCTCCCAANCAAAAANAGCCCAGGGCCAGATGGATTTAGTGCAGAATTCTACCAGACCTTCAAAGAAGATCTGATACCAATTTTCCTCAAACTATACTATAAAATAGAAACAGAAGGAATACTACCTAACTTGTTCTATAAAGCCACAATTACTCTGATACCTAAATTACACAAGGACCCAACCAAAAAAAGAGGACTTGAGACCAATCTCGCTTATGAATATCGATGCAAAAATACTCAATAAAATTCTTGCAAACCCAAAACACATCAGAACCATCATTCACCATGATTCAGTAGGCTTCATCTCATGGATGCAAGGCTAGTTCAATATATAAAAAAAAAATCCATCATCAACGTACTCCATTATATAAACAAACTCAAAAAATCACATGATCATCTCCTTAGATGCAGAAAAAGGATTTGGCAAAATCCTACACTCATTCATATTAAAAGTATTGGAGAGATCAGGATTTCAAGGTCCATATCTGAACATAATAAACAAACAGCCAATATCAAATTAAATGGAGAGATACTTGAAGCAATCTCACTGAAATCGGGGACAAGACAAGGATGCCCACTCTCCCCATATCTATACAATATACTACTGGAAGTTCTAGCTAGAAAAATAANACAACAAAAATAGATCAAAGGGATACAAATTAGCAAAGAAGAAATAAAGGTATCACTATTTNCAGATGATATGATAGTATACATAAGTGACCCCAAAAATTCTACCAGAGAACTTCTCCAGCTGATAATCAACTTCAGCAAAGTAGCTGGATATAAAATTAACTCAAATAAATCAGTAGNTTTTCTTTATACAAATGATAACTAGATTGAGAAAGAAATTAGGGAAATAACTCCCTTCACAATAGCCACAAATAATACAAAATATCTTGGGGTAACTCTAACCAAACAGGTGAAAGACCTGTATGACAATAACGTCAAGTCTCTCAAGAAAGAAATCGAGAAGATCTCGGAAAATGGAGAGTTCTCCCATGCTCATGAATTGGCAGAATTAACATGGACATCCTATCAAAGGCATTCTACAGATTCAATGTAATCCCCATCAAATCTGAGCACAATTTTTCAAAGACATGGAAAGAGCAATTCTCAAATTCACCTGCAAAGGCAAAAAACCAAGAACAGTGAAAACAATTGTTAACAATAAAAGAACAGCTGGAGATGTCACCATTCCTGATCTCAAGATTTATGACTTGCATGGTATTGGTACAGAGACAGACATGTTGCTCAGTGGAATAGAATTGAAGACCCAGAAATAAAACCATAGTTACAGACAATTGATCTTTGACAAAGAAGGCAAAAATATACAATGGAAAAAATAAACCATCTTCAATAAATGGTGCTGGTCTAACTGGCTTTCTGTATGTATATAATTGAAAACAGATCCATATTTGTTACCTTGCACTAAGCTCAAGTTCAAGTGGATCAAGAACCTCAATGTAACACCAGATACACTGAATCCAATAGAAGAGAACGTGGGAAAGAGCCTTGAACTCATTGGCACAAGGGGAAATATCCTTAACAGAACTCCAATGGCTTACACTCTAAGATCAAGAATTGACAAATGTGAGGTAGAATCTCAGGTTTGTATGATTTGCATTTCCCTGATGATTAAGGATGTTGAACATTTTTTCAAGTGCTTCTCTGCCCTTCGGTGTTCCTCAGTTGAGAATTCCTTGTTTAGCTCTGTGCCCCATTTTTTAATGGGTTACTTGAATTTCTGGAGTCTAGCTTCTTGAGCTCTTTGTTTATATTGGATATTAGTCCCCTATCAGATTTGGGATTGGTAAAAATCCTTTCCCAATCTGTTGGTGGCCTTTTTGTCTTGTTGACAGTATATTTTGCCTTACAGAAGCTTTGTAATTTTATGAGGTCCCATTTGTCAATTCTTGATCTTACAGTACAAGCCATTGGTGTTCTGTTCAGGAATTTTTCCCTGTGCCCATATCTTCGAGGCTTTTCCCCACTTTCTCCTCTATCAATTTCAGTGTCTCTGGTTTTACGTGGAGGTCTTTGATCCACTTAGACTTGAGCTTTGTACAAGGAGATAAGAATGGATCAATTCGCATTCTTTTACATGATAACTGCCAGTTGTGCCAGCACCATTTGCTGAAAATGCTGTCTTTTTTCCACTGGATGGTTTTAGCTCCCTTGTCAAAGATCAAGTGACCAAAGGTGTGTGGGTTCATTTCTGGGTCTTCAATTCTTTTCCATTGATCTATGAATGGCTATGATCAAAAATTCAGGTGACAGCAGATGCTGACAAGGATGTGGAGAAAGAGGAACACTCCTCCATTGCTGGTGGGATTGCAAGCTCGTACAACCACTCTGGAAGTCAGTCTGGTGGTTCCTCCAAAAATTGGACATAGTACTACCAAAAGATACAGCAATACCTCTCCTGGGCATATACCCAGATGTTCCAACAGGTAATAAAGACACGTGCTCCACTATGTTCATAACAGACTTATTTATAATAGTCAGACACTGGAAAGAACCCAGATGTCCCTCAACAGAAGAATGGATACAGAAAACATGGTACATTTACACAATGGAGTACTACTCCGCTATTAAAAACAATGAATTTATGAAATTCTTGGGCAAATGGATGTATCAGGAGGATATCATCCTGAGTGAGGTAACCAAATCACAAAAGAAATCACTTGATATGCACCCACTGATAAGTGGATATTAGCCCAGAAACTTAGAATACCCAAGATACAATTTGCAAAACACAAGAAAACCAAGAAGAAGGAACACCAATGTGTGGATACTTCATTCCTCCTTGGAATAGGGAACCAAATACCCATGGAAGGATTTACAGAGACAAAGTTTGGAACTAAGACAAAAGATGGACCATCCAGAGACTACCCCACCCTGGGATCCATCCCATAATCAGCCACCAAACGCAGACACTATTCCACATGCCAACAAGTTTTGCTGAAAGAACCCTGATATAGCTGTCTCTTGTGAAGCTATGTCAGTGCCTGGCAAATACAGAAGTGGATGCTCACAGTCATCTATTGGTTGGAACACAGGGCCCCTGAAAGTACCCAAGGAGCTGAAGGGGTCTGCAACACTATAGGTGGAACAACAATATGAACTAACCAGTACAAGAGCTCGTGTCTCTAGCTCCCTATGTAGCAGAAGATGGCCTATTCAGCCAGTGGGAAGAAAGGCCCTTTGGTCTTGCAAACTTTATATGCCCCAGTACAGGGGAATGCCAGGGCCAAGAAGTGGGAGTGGGTGAGTAGGGGAGCAGGGCGGAGGAGGGTATAGGGGACTTTCGGGATAGCATTTGAAATGTAAATGAAGAAAATATCTAATAAAAATAATTGAACACACACACACATACACACACACACACACACACACATATATATATATATATATATATATATATATATATATATATATATATATATATATATATATAAGAATTGGCAAATGTAACCTCATGAAACTGGAAAGCTTCTGTAGGCAAAGGACACAGTCAAGAAGAGAAATTGGCATCCTACATATTGGAAAAAGTTCTTCACTAATCCTACATCGATAGAGGGCTAATATACAAAATATATAAAGAACACAAGAAGCTAATCACCAAAAACCCAAACAACCCAATCAAAAAATGGGGTATATAACTAAAGTGAGATTTTACTACTGAGGAATCTTGAATGGCTGAGAAGCACCTAAAGAAATGTACAAAGTCCTTATTGATCAGAAAAATGCAAATCAAAACCACCCTGAGATTTCACCTTACACCAATCAGACTGGCTAAGATTAAAACCACAGGTGATAACACATGTTGGAGAGGATGTGGAGAAAGAAGAATACTCCTCCATTGGTGGTGGGGTTGCAAACTGGTACAACCACTCTGGAAATCAATCTGTAGGTTCCTCAGAAAATTGGAAATAGATCTACCTGAAGACCCAGCTATACCACTCTTGGGAATATACCCAAAAGATGCACCACCATGCCACAAGGGTACGGGTTCCACTATGTTCATATTGGCCTTATTTGTGATAGCATAAAGCTGGAAATAACCCAGATGTTCCAGACAGAAGAATGGATACAGAAAATGTGGTTCATTTACACTATGGAATACTACTCAACTATTAAGAATGAGGACATCCTGAGTTTTTCAGGCAAATGGATGGGACTAGAAAATATCATCCTGAGTGAGGTAACTCAAACCCAAAAGTAGGGTTTGAACTGTAGGGATCGAAATGGAGAAGAGCCTGAAGAAAGGAAGGTCCAGCAAGAGGCCCAAAGTTGGATCCAGCTCAAGGGGAGGCCCCAAGGCCTGACACTATTACTGAGGCTATGGAGTGCTCACAAAAAGGGACTTATCATGATTGCCCTCTGTAAGACCCAACAAGCAACTGAAAGAGTCAGATGCAGATATTTTCACCCAACAAATGGACAGAAACAGCTGACCCCTGTTGTTGAATTAGGGAAGGTTGAAAGAAGCTGAGAAGGGTGGCCCTGTAGGAACACCAGCAGTCTCAATCTGGAGTCCCCCATTTCCCAGAGATCTCTCAAACACTTGACCACCAAAAAGACAGCATACACCAGCTGATATGAGGCCCTCAACACACATAGAGTAGAGGACTGCCGGGTCTGTGTTCATTCAGAGATGATATACTTAACCCTCCAGAGACTGGAGGCTCCAGGGAATTTAGAGGTCAGGTGGGGTATGAAGTGGGGACATTCAGGTGGAGACAGGGGAATGAGGAGGAGGTGTGGGATGTGGAGCAGATGGAGGGTGGATGGGAGGGCAGGGAATGAAATATAGAATGTAAATAAATAAATAAATACATACATACATAAATAAGAACTTACTGGAGAATGGTGTGCTTTAACTGAAAGCAAATAATACAGTACAACTGATACAGTTAATGATAACTCTTTTTCACTTGTAATATAATCATGGCTTTTATATTGAAAATCTATTACTTATTGTTTTCAATTTTTTCCTGAACCATTAATGCCTGAAACTCAACTTGGATTTTTCTTGTGTTTTCATTGCCTTTGTATAGAATAAATTTAAATCCAGAAAAAAATGCAAAACAAAATTAAAAAGAAAAAAGAAAAAGAAAGACCTATAAACTGAGATACTAATTACCTCTTGGCAATCTCCTTGCATGAAGAGGACTGACATCAGTGATTCCATGAGGGTAAATGTTATATGGCCGGCTTGCTTGATTCTTAAATATAATCTGAAAATATAAGTGAGAGATGAGATCAAATCCTAAGGTGAGTAGGTTTAACAAGAAAACTGTAACCTAGCTCTAGAAAATCAAAAGCTGACTGTATTTACATTATAGGTATGAACTCTTAATAAAACTCAATATATTCCCTCTGTTCATGAAAAGGAAGCTCATGTAGCTGCTTGGGTTTGCCAGAGCTTTTTCAATTTCATTTGCTTTAGCAAATCTTGCCTGCATCTCCCAGATAAAGTGAAATCTTGGTGTCTTGTTAAGGACAGCTTTATGTATTCTTGGCACTTAATACTTCAATACTTGAGAAGGAGATAGTTATTCAGGTTATAAGAATTATCACTTAATAAGCAGGTATAACTAGAAGACAATGTATAGCCTCAAGCAAGGGTGGCAGGTGACACCGATTATAAGAGCTTTAAATAAGATTAAAAGATAAAAAGTAGTAACATAGAAATAGCACTGAATGCTTGAAGACTACCTCTAGATCTGAGGGTATGGTTTGTATTTTAAAAGTTAATGAAGGAAAATAATTAACGAAAAAAGTTCTGGGAGGATATGTATGTACCAGTCTAAATAGTAAGTAGTTAAAAGAGGTTGCATGCGTGATTGGTCATATTAAATTTTTTCCATATACTCATTAGATTTGAGTTACTTTTATTTGTGCAATATTTATAAATTTTAAAAGATTCTGTCCATTGGAGACAAGGCTGAATTTTGAAGAATCACAGAAATTCAAACCATCCACTATTCTTTTAAAAAAGATTTATTTTATTTATGTGTATGAGTGTTTTGCCTATATGTATGTATGTGTACCACATATATGTCTGGTACTCATAGAGGTCAGCAGAGCCCTTTGTATTCCCTAAGACTAGTGATACAAATGGCTATAGGCAACTATGTGAATGTTAGGAGCTAAACCCAGTTCTGCAAGAATGACAAGTGCTCTTAACCACTGAGCTGTTCTCTCCAGCAAGGAGACTTTCTTTTTTCTGAAACAATCTCATATTTTCCCCTTTACTTACCAACAGTGTGTCTCCAACTTCTCCATAAAGTAAAGGTCCCAAGAGTCCTGATTCATGCTGAATAGTTTCACGAGTCTTAAAGGTTTCATCTGTGTATGCTATAAATCTAACTTTTTTATATTTCCTACCAATCCGATGAGGACCATTGCTCAGATACTGGCTTTTATAACTTCTGTTTGAGAGGCAAAAAGATTAGGCATACATAATGTCAGAAACATTTAGGGAATCAAAAACCCACTTCTAATATGATTTACTCAAAATAAAGAGCAAGAAAAGTCTAAGTAGTCTTAGGCTTACCTATGCTAATATCTAATGTTCTAATATCTAATTGCCACAGAATGAACAATCATAAAGGCTTAGTCACAAGGGTATGGAGCTAGTAAGAGGAGGTAGAATCGTTAAGAGCTGGAGCCTATGCAGTGTTTGGGAGATCAGGCCCTGCACCTTGCCTGGGCAGCAGAGTAGAACTGACTTGACCCTGGCATTGGGGGTGCAGGTGAGCAGGCCCTGAGGGCATGAGCATTTGAGAACTGGTCCTGTCCCTCATCTGCTGTGCGATGTGGCATGGGCAAGACAGAGATACTATCATCGCCTTACCTCTCACTGCTTGTGGCAGGGTGTGTGTGTGTGTGTGTGTGTGTGTGTGTGTGTGTGTGTGTGTGTGTAGGTATTTGCTGAGCTATTGGAATAAATGTGAAACCCTGAAAAAAAAAGAAAGAACTGAAGCTTAGTGGGAAGAACTTAGGTCATTGGGGGCATGCCCTTGAAGGGGATGATATTGGAATCTTAGGTCCTTTTTATCTCACTTTGGTTCTTGTATGTAATAGGCCCCTTCCATTTTGCATATTATTGTGAATTTT
Organism: Mus pahari; assembly: GCF_900095145.1. Classification (NCBI taxonomy): domain Eukaryota; kingdom Metazoa; phylum Chordata; class Mammalia; order Rodentia; family Muridae; genus Mus; species Mus pahari. The sequence continues at coordinate 63,910,405 of NC_034613.1, forward strand.
TGTGCTGTCCCAAGCCCAAAGCAGTAGTCAAGCAAGCACAGACTGAAAATTCCAAATCCACAAGTCAAAATAAAACTTTCTCACTTATAAATTGATACTTATTTAGGTATTTTAGCACAGTAGTAGTATGGTAGATACTACAACATCCTTATCATTTGATCCCATGACATACTAACTCTTAAACATGCTTTAAGGATTCATTGGCTTAAATAAGTAAGACAAATTTGAGTACAGGGGGAGAGTAGTACCAAGAGTCCAAAGGTGTTTACCCATTATCGGAGGTAGGAACTGAAGGTGCATAGTCCCAGTCTTCCTCCTCAGCAGAAATATAATGTATCCAAGTTTTAGGGTACTTTTTAGCAGCCGAACGAATTTGGATAAAAGGAGAGCTGTCATAATCCAATGTGAACATATCCATTTCTGAATAAAGATCATCATCATAATCTTCCATTTCCTCATTACTGTTTTTCTTTGGCCATTGGGATTCCTCAGGGCAGCTATCTACTTTGACATAAGCTTCCATGCCATCTGCAGTCAGACAAACCAAAGAATGTTCTTAACTTTCTTGGGTTAAAAGTTATATATCTTCCCCTCTTATTGTGATTTAAATATTTTGTCTTAAGTGTCCCTTTTTCAAATCAGCACTGTTTTTGTTATACTTCTATATGAATTATAGTACTGTTAGTTTGTGGATTTGCCATTTTATCGAACTATCCTCTATATAGATTTGAACCATCTCCAAAATTCATTAATATAACATATTGGAATATATATGAGTATTTCTCTTTGGAACTGTTTATTTTGTCTCCATCTCATGGATGGACTAATTCTATTACTTCAAGAATTGGCTTGTTATCTCAGAAAGATATTGCTTCTCTATTTCCTCCCTCTCTTCATCTTTCTCTTTTCTCCATCTGCCATGTGTATCATTTTCCTGTACTATAACAGAAAGAAATCTCCTATTAAATGACAAAATCTTGATATTTAATTTCCTAGGCTCTTGAACTGTGTGAGATAATAATTTTCTGTTTGTTATAAATTACCCTATTTCTGATATTCTATTCTGGAAATATAACAGACTAAGGCAACCTTAAATGAACATAACCAAGAAAAAGTTATTAGGCTGCCCCAAGACAAAATAATTAAGAGTTGATGTACAAGAAGGAGAATTGAAGTAAAAGGATTATTCAATATGAATTTCCATAGCTACTGCCTACAAAGTCATGTGACCAGGAATTGACACTGTAGGCACAATTGTCCCAATTTTGTTTACACAGGATCTTAACTCCTTTGCAAAACCTCTATCAGATAGTCCTTGAAAACTTCATATGATACCCCATTTCCCTAGATTTCTGATTGAATCATCTCTTTATCTCTTCCCATAGTACTGAAGCCTAGTTAATGGGATCAGACTGTGAAACCACTAACATACTGTCTTTCATCTTTCCTTCTTACTCATCCCTAAACTGTCTCCTCCTTCTATCATAGACATTTAACAAAAACCACACAATCCTATTGTACTAGCAATAAAGTTCTTCTATATTCAAGGTAAAATTTGTTACATTTGAAGTTTAACATAATTGTAACTATACAATGCCATTTTTGCAACACATTGTATTGTTGTACACTGCCTAGGAAATGTCATTAAAATTACAACGGAATCTTTTATACTACTCATTTTCAAGATCCAAGATTGTAGTACCATGTTTATGGGAAGAGATATGACAAAATAGCAGGAACTGCCCAAGATCTATCAAGAGTGTTTGAGCAGTAAGGAAAGTTATTGGTGATATCTCCAATGAAGCTTGACGGTGGTTCCTCACAAAAAATGTGTGACCTTCGAGGAATATTGAGTGTATTTCAGGAGTGGTGCCCATTCCAATCACGTGCCAGTAGACTGATTTCTTATGGCATCCAATCAGACCTGTAAAATGGGAATGAGATAGCTATGGAAAATGACTAGGAATTGTAAAATTAAAAGTACTTGCTAGAATAGGCTGGATAAAATAACCCTACAAATTTTACTGCTACCTTAACTTATAAACAGTTACAAAGGAAGTTTCCAAACCAACAGCTCTTGCCAAAGCAACAAATAAATAACATACTGCTAAATTACATGAATATGTTTCTTTAATTTACTTTTTAGTATTGCTGTAGTATATATTCAGTTGTTGCTAAGGCATTCCATGGCTGATAACATTTTCTATTATTCACTAACACTCTAAATTATAGCTTGAAAATAATCTTTCCTTTGGATCCCTTTTAAAGATATTGCTCTACTATGCTGCCAGTCTAATTCTTCTTCTTTCATATATGAAAACAAACAAATAAACAAATAAACAAACAAACCAGAGGGTAGAACTCAGTGGATGTAGAACTCTCTGAAAGCTGTAGAAAATACTTATGATTTTTAAGTCCCAAAACCCTGAGAATTGTTGGACAGCTGTGTACATACCTGGAAGAGACCTGTTTACATAGCCATTTACTGTGTGCATTTTAGGCCAGGCTCCAGCAGATGCTGAATCCATAGACTGTGTATAAGAGTCGTTTGTTTCTGAGTGCCAGCTCTTCCCTGGTAAGAGAGAGAAAAAATAAGGTCTGTTTCATGAGTTACAGTCCCCCTTTCCTTCTTTTCTTTCCTGTTTTGTGACACTGAATTTTTGTCAGTGAAGTAGACACAATCTCAGAGTCATTGAGATTAAAAATTATATGTTTCCCAAACCAATTAACTTTCCCTGTATTTGTTCATAATGACAGAGGAATAATGGCAAATGATAACTAGGAGAAGGAAAAATACTAGTTAGTTTAAGCTACAAGAATTTCATTTTGCAAGTTAGATCATAGATTTTAAAAAGGTATTCAGTCCTTGCCCTGACATAAATTGCCTCAGCCTATTGTTTGTAGCAAGGAAACCCCAGGTAGTTGAAGGCTTTCTAAACTACTCTCCAAAACTAACAAAAGCTGAAGCACTGAAAATTGCTTAGACACTCTTTAAAAGCAAGTATGAAAAATAAAAACGAGAAACACTTGTCAGGATCAAGATGACTTGGCCTCAAATTAGAAAATAAAAGTGTAATGGTCCTAAGAAACAAGCTGGAGTTGCCAGTCTAATATCCAATAAATTAGACTTTCAACCAAAAGTTATCAAAACAGTTGAGGAAGGACACTTCATAATCAGATGAAAAATCTACTAAGAGGAAGTCTCAATTCTGAACATCTATGCCCAAATGCAATGGTACCCACATTCGTAAAAGAAACATTACTAAAGCTCAAAACACACATTGAACCTCACACAATAATAGTGGGAAACTTCAACATGGAAGTCCCAGAAGTAAAACCACACACTTATGTACACTTGATTTTTGACAAAGAAGCCAAAAATATACAGTAGAAAAAAACACATCTTTAATAAATGTGCTGGTCCAACTGGTGGTCTGTATGTAGGAGGATGAAAGTAGACCCATTTTTTACCATCCTGCATAAAGCTCAAGTCCAAGTGGATCAGGACCTCAATAGATACACTGAATCTAATAGAAGAGAATGTGAGAAAGAGCCTTGAATGGTTTGGGACAAGAGACAACTTCCTTTCTGAACAGAACATCAATGGCTTAGGCACTAAGGCCAACAATTGGTAAATGGGACCTCATGAAACTGAAAAGCTTCTGTAAGGCAAAATACACCATTAATAGATAAATTCATGATGTCTTTGTTTTTATTATCTGCATAGCTTTACCACATTTTCTTTATCCATTCTTTGGTTGAGGGACATCTAGGTTGTTTTCAGTTTCTGGCTATTATAAATAAGGCTGCTATGAACATAGATAAACAAGTGTCTTTGTGGGATGGTGGGGCATCTTCTGGGTATATGCCCAGGAGTGGTATAGTTGGGTCCTCAGGTAATAGTATGTCCAATTTTCTGAGGAACTGCCAGACTGATTTCCAGAGTGGTTGTACCTGCTTGCAATCCCACCAGCAATGGAGGAATGGTCCTCTTTCTTCACATCCTCACATCTGCTGTCACTTGAATTTTTGATCTTAGCCATTCTGACTGGTATGAAGTGGAATCTTAGGGTCATCTTGATTTGCATTTCCCTGATGACTAAAGATGTTGTGTTGGGGTCTCCCAGCTCTCTGTCGCCACTGGACCACCTGCAGTTATTCACCAAGCCTACCTTTCTGTTTACACTAATCACTGTCCTTCTAAACCCAGCCCCCTACAGGCACTAAGATCCACAGGCAGTAACCTTCAGATCCACTAGAGCTGCTCTGCTGTGCCTTGTCTCCACCGCCTGCTGAGAAGACCTTTTATCCTAGAAGACAACATCCTTTGGACCCACCTATGCCTACAGACATTCATCTGTGCCCTGTTCCTTGGACCCGCCCACAGACATTTCACCTGTGCCTTCAAATACTGGGGGTTGGGGACTGGGGTTTTTTCCCACACTATATAAACTGAGTTCCTACATTAAACTTGGAGCTTTGATCAGTAAAATATTGTCTTGGCTCCATTTTTCTCTCGCACATTCCATTTCAGGCCAGCCCGCCTCTCAAGATGAACCCAGACTGGATTAAAGTGAGTTTTGTCAGAAACTCACAATGTTGAACATTTCTTTGAGTGTTTCTCAGCCATTTGAGATTCCTCAGTTGAGAATTCTCTATTTAGCTCTGTACTCCACTTTTTAATATGGTTATTTGGTCCACTGGAGCCTGCCTTCTTGAGTTCTTTGTATATTTTGGATATTAGCTCTCTATGGGACGTAGGGTTGGTAAATATCTTTCCTAATCTGCGGGTTGTCATTTTGCCCTGTTGATAGTGTCCCTTGCTTTACAGAAGAATTTTAATTTTATGAAGTCCCATTTGCCAATTGTTGCTCTTAAAGAATAAGCCATTGGTGTTCTGTTCAGGAAGTTTTCCCCCATGCCCAAGTATTTGAGGCTCTTCCCCACTTTCTCTTCTGTTACTTTCAGTGTATCTGGTTTTATGTGGAGGTCCTTCATCCACTTGGAATTGAGCTTTGTGCAAGGTGATAGGTATGGATCAATTTGCATTCTTCTACATGCAGATCGCTAGTAGAACCAGCAACATTTGTTGAAAATGCTGTCTTTTTTCCACTGAATGGTTTTAGCTGTTTTACTGAATGGTTTTAGTTTCTTTGTCAAAGATCAAGTAACCATAGGTGTGGGTTCATTTCTGGGATTTCAATTCTATTCCACTGATTTACTTGCCTGTTTTTGTACCAATACCATGCAGTTTTTATCACTATTGCTCTATTATATAGCTTGAGGTCTGGGATGGTGATTCTCCAGAAGTTTCTGTATTGTTGAGAATAGTTTTTGCTACCCTAGGTTTTTTTGTTATTCCAAATGAATTTGAGAATTGCTCTTTCTAAGTCCATGAAGAATTGAGTTTGAATTTTGATGGGGATTGCATTGAATCTGTAGATTGCTTTTGGTAACATGGGCATTTTTACTATATTAATCCTACCAATCCATGAGCATCAGAGATCTTTCCATCTTCTGAGATTTTCTTCAATTTCTTTCTTCAGAGACTTGAAGTTCTTGTCAAACAGATCTTTCACTCACTTGGTTAGAGTTACACCAAGGTATTTTATATCATTTGAACATTTCTTTAAGTGCTTCTTGGCCATTTGAGATTCCTCCATTGAGAATTCTCTGGCTCTGAGCCCTATTTTTAAAAGTCGGTTATTTGGGTTGTTAGTGTCTAACTTCTTGAGTTCTTTATAAATTTTGGATACTAGATTAGATTGCATTTTTATCTTAGAATCATTTTTGTCCCCCACTTAATTCTCTCCTGAATAGTAATATAGTTGTGGTCTTCCTATAATCAACATCACTTTTTCTGAACCTAAGCCGCCTAAATTCTCCAACATTAGATGTTACATATTTGTTGTCATTTAGGAATTCAAATGTTTAATTGATTGAAATTTGCTAACCTTCATCGAATACAGCAAAAAGTAGTACAAATTGGTACAACATCTGTGTTCTTTCTTTGGAGAGACTGCCTGAAAGAGAAGAGAAAGCATTTATTGTCAATTTAAAATGCCCTTGTACAAAATTGCCACAAGAAGAACAAATTTCTTCACAGAACATTTGAGCATAAAAAAATGAAATACTCTGCCTAATGTTAACTTTTTTCTTTGGTGTAAGGTCCTTTAAGTTGGTATTTCTAAAACTATTGGGAGTAAATGGTTACTTATGTAAGTTTCCAATTTCTTCTAGAAATTGAATTTTTTAAAAATAAAACCCCCTGAATTTCTGGGAAATGGAATTTAAAGTAAAAAAAAAAAGAAAAGAAAAAGAAAACAAGTCAAAATAAAACACACAAATGGATAGGTGTATAGATATATGGATAGATTTTTACAGGAGAAAATACCAAAAATAGTAAATATTATAAATGAAATGTGTATATGTATAATTAATGTAGGGAACTTCTATTGCCATTGTAACTTTTACTTATGTAATTGCAAGGAGTAAACATTATATGTGAAGAAAACAACTAAACTCACATTTTGAACATTTATTAATATGGTTTAAAAATTGTGTTTATATAGTCTTGTTTGTGTGCACATTTCTGTGTGAGAGCAGATGAATTTCTGTGCACAGCGTTTCCTCCCATTCTCCTAGCAGTATATTTTACAAAGTAAAAGTTACTTATTTTGACATATCCCATTTATACATTCACATTTTTAAATTTGTTGACAGTTTCATACATGTATGAAATGAATGTTAGTCATTTTTCCCACTATTACCCCATTCTCATCCTATGTCTGCTACTGAAACTGTTCTTCGCAAGAAGCTCCCCTCCTACTTTCATGTTTTCTTTTTTGGTGTGAATTTTCATGGCTTGGAGTCAGATTTATACCTTTCCCCTAACTGCAATAATAAAAACTTTCTGCTATATTTTGTAAAAGTTTTAAAGCATTACATTTTACATTTTAAGACTGTCATTTAGGTCCACATGGGGAAAAGCTACCATAGGTGAGCTGTGTCCATCTTCTGACCCACAGCCCTGTCAACCTTCCTGAGGAGGCCTTCAGTGCCCCAAGAATATCTGGGCTAGATGCCTCCCCAACCAATCCCCGGCCTGCCAGGACCAATTGGGGCACAACCAACAAAGATAAGCTGTGCACTGTCCCCTGACCTTCATCTTATTACATATGGCTTTGCTTGCCTTCCTGAAGAGGCTTGTGGGGTCCCCAGGAATATTCAAGTCCACCTGAGACACAGCCAGCAGAGGTGAGCAGCTTGCTGTTCCTTGAGATCCATTTTCAGATCCAAGGCACTGCACCTGCCTCATGAGGAGACCTGCTGACATAAGGAATATTCATCCAATACCAGCAGCAACCAGATGGCTAAAGAACAGCATAAGAACACAATCAACAAGGGCCAGGGCAATATGGCACCACCAGAGGTCAGCTATTCTGCTACATCTATCACTGAATATCCTAAAATACCTGAATTGACCTTAACCCTAAGATACACACACACACACACACACACACACACACACACACACACACACACACCACTCACCACGAACATCAAAATAATAGGAATTTACAATAGCTAGTCATTAATATTTCTCAACATCAATTCCCCAATAAAAAGACACAGACTAACAAAATTGATATGAAAACAGGACCCCTCATTTTGCTACACACAAGAAACACACCTCAGCAACAAAGACAGAGACATTACCTTAGAGTAAAGGGCTGGGAAAAGTACAGAATTTTACCAGACTTTAAAGAAGAGCTAATACCAACACTTCTCAAACTGTTCCACAAAATAGAAACAAAGCGAAGATTGCCAAACTTATTCTATGAAGCCGTAGTCATTCTGATATCTGAACCACACAAAGACTCAATAAAGAAAGGGAACTTCAGACCAACTTCTCTTATGAAGATTGATGCAAAATGCTCAGTAAAATACCTGCAAACTGAACCCAGGAATACATCAAAGACATTATGCTCATGGATACATAGGATTAACATAGTGAAAATGGCCATTTCACCAAAAACAATATATAGATTCAATGCAATACCCATAAAAATTCTAACACAATGTTTTATAAACTTTGAAAGGGCAATCTCAAAGTATCGCCATTTGCAGATGAAATGATAGTATACATAAGCAACCCCAAAAATTCTACTACAGAACTCCTATTGCTGATAAACACCTTCAGCAAAGGGGATAGATACAAAATTAACTAAAAAAAATCAGTAGCCCTCCTTTAAACAATGGAAAAATGGACTGAAAGAAAATAAGGAGACAATACCCTTCATAATAGCTACAAATAATATAAAAAATATCTTGCTGTAACTCTGGCCAAGCAAGTCAATGACTTGTATGACAAAAAAATCAAGTCTCTGAAGACATAAATTAAGGAAGATATCAGAAGATGGAAAGATCTCCCATGCTCATGGATGGGTAGGATTAACATAGTAGAAATGGTCATCTTACCAAAAGCATTCTACAGATTCAATGCAATTGCCATCAAAATTTCAACACATTTCTTTACAGACCTTGAAGGAGCCATGCTCAACTTCATATTGAAAAACAAAAATCCAAGGATAGCTAATTTTTTAATTGTACAATTCCATACAATAAAAGAACTTCTGTATTCTTTTATTAACTATCTGGCGCTATCACCATCCCTGATTTCAAGCTGTATTATGGAGTAATGGTAATTCAAACCACATGGAATTGGCATAAAAGCAGACAAGTTGATCAATGAAAAACAATTTAAGATCCAGAAATAACCTCATATACCTATGGATAGTAGATTTTTGACAAAGAAGCCAAAACCATACACTGGAAAAAGAAATCATCTTCAAGAAATGGTCCCAGTCTAACTGTAGGTCTGCATGCAGAAGAAAGCAAATAAACTCATATCTATCACCCTACACAAAACTCAAATCTAAGTGGATCGAAGACCTCAACATAAAAGCATATACACTCAATCTAATAGAAAAGAAAGTGGCAAACTGGATTGAACACACTGGCACAGAAGACAACTTCCTAAACCTAACACCAATAGTTCAGGTACTAAGGTCAACAATTAATAAATTGGACTTTATGAAACTGAAAAGCTTCTGTAAAGATAAATATACCATCAATAGGACAAAATGGTAGCCTCCTGATTAGGAAAAGATCTTCATCAACCCTATATCTATCAGAGGACTATTATCCAAATATATAAAGAACAGAGAAAAGTATACAGCAAAAAACCAAATAATCCATTTTTAAAACTGGGGTAAAGAATTAAACAGAATTTTCAATAGAGGAATCTCTAATGTCTGAGAACCACTTAAGAGGGGACTATGATCAGGTATTTGAGGGGGAGGCATGACTGAAGCCCTGAGGGGGCCAGACGAAAGAATGAAAACAGGCAACCACTGGAGGTAGGAGGTGGGTGGACCCTCTAGAATGTATCAGAGACCTGGAAGGTGAGAGACTCTCACAACTCAAAGGGAGGGACCTTAGATGAAATACTCTAAAGTGAGGAAAGGAAACTTGTAGAGTCTACCACTAGTAGAAAGACAGGGCATCAACTGGAGGGATGGGGTTGCCATCTCAGAGTCAAATAATCTGACCCAGAATTTTTCCTGTCTGAAAGAACTGCAGGGACTAAATTGGAGAAGAACCTGAGGAAAAGAAGGTACAGTGACAAGCCCAAATTGGGATCCAACTCAGGGGGAGGCCCCAAGGCCTGACACTAATACTGATGCTATGGTTTGCTTACAAAAAGGGGCCTATCATGACTCTCCTCAGAAAGACCCAACGAGCAGCTAAGAGTCAGATGCAGATATTTATACCCAAGCAATGGATTGAAGCTGGTGACCCCTGTGGTTGAATTAGGAAAAGGATGGAAGAAGTTGAGGAGGAGATTGACCCTATATTAAGACCAGCAGTCTCAACTAACTTGGACTCCCAGAACCTCTCAGACACTGGCCCACCAACAAGGTGATATGAGGCCCCCAACACATATACAGCAGAGGAATTCTGTGTCTGGACACAGTGAGAGAAGATGCACCTAACCCTCAAGAGACTTGAGGTCCCAGGGAGTGGGGAGGTCTGATGGGGTGGGGAAAGGGGGTACATCTTCTTGGAGACTGGGGTTAGCAGTGGTGGGAAGGAGGTATGGGATGTGGAACAGTCAGAGGGCAGACTGGGAATGGGATAAAGACTGTACTATAAAAAAAAACTAAAGAATAATAAAAAAAGAAACAAACAAACAAACAAAAAACCCTAGATGTCCTTCAACTGAAGAATGGATACAGAAAATGTGGTTCATTTACGTGATGGAATACGACTCAGCTATTAAGAACGAGGACATCCTGAGTTTTGCAGGTAAATAGATGGAACTATAAAATATCATCCTAAGTGGGGTAACTGAGATCTAGAAAGACAGGAATGTATGTACTCAATTATAACTGGATATTTGCCATAAAGTACAGGATAACCATGCCACAATGCACAGACCCCAGGAAGCTAAGTGATAGGGAAAGCTGAAGTGAGGATGATTGAATCTCACTCAGAAAGGGATATAAAATAGACATTGGAGGTGGAAGAAGGAAGGGAACTGGGTGGGAGAGCAGGTGGAGAGGAGACATGGGGTGGGAATCAGAGGTGGGGGAGTCAAGTGAGAGCTGGGAAAAAGAATGGGAGGGCATCTGTAGGATGAGCTGGAGACGTGGGACAGGGGATGCTTTCAGGAATCTATGGCAGAGACCCTAGCTGAAACTCCTAGCAGCTTGGAATATGGACACTGAAGTGGTCATTTCCTGTAGCCAGGGGAGACTTCCAGTAGAGTGATAAGGACACCAACCCACCCATATATCTTCAACTCAAAATTTGTCCTGCCCACAAGATATATAGGGATAAAGTTGGAGCAGAAATTGAGGGATTGGCCAGCCAATGTTTGGCTCAACTTGAGACCCATGCCAGAGGAGAAAGTCAACCCCTGACACTACTAATGACACTCTGCTATGCTTGTAGACAGGACTAGCATAAGTGTCTTCTAGAGGCTTCATTTAGCAGCTGATGGAAACCAGATGCAGAGACCCATAGCCAACCATCAGGCAGACTTTATGGAAACTTGTGGAAGAGTCAGGGGAAGGACTGAGGGAACTGGGGTGGTCAAGGACACTATAAAAAAAGACCTAAAGAGTCTCCAGGCCTGATCCAGCATCCGGCGCCTTTCGCCCGAGGGGCATGTTTGCCCGGGAGCAGTCCCCAGGCCTGATCCCGCATCTGGCGCCTTCCCCCGCCTGAGGAGGGGTGTCTGCTCGGAAGCAGTCCCCAGGCTTGATCCGGCATCTGGCGCCTTCCCCCGCCTGAGGAGGGGTGTCTGCCTGGGAGCAGTCTCCAGGCCTGAACCGGAAGGTGTGCCATCTTTGTTCCAGTGCACTGCCAGGGAGAGGGCAGCCTGGAGAAGGGACTCAGCTACTGGGAAGGATCCCGTGTCTGGTTCTGGTCATCCAGCACCTTTCCTGCCCGAGGAGGGGTGTCTGCCCAGAGCAGTCTCCAGAACTGAACCAGCATCCCGCATCTTTACCGACTGAGGAGGGGTGTCTGCCCGGGAGCAGTCTCCTGACCTGAGCCAGAAGGAGAACCATCTTTGCTCCAGT
>NC_034613.1:63930315-63959306 GCF_900095145.1 Mus pahari
GCCCCTTCTTAGAATTGGGAATAAAACTCCCATGGAAGGGGTTACAGAGACAAAGTTTGGACCTGAGATAAAAGGATGGATCATCCAAAAATTGCCCCACCCAGGGGTCCATCCCATAATCAGCTACCAAATGCAGACACTATTGCATACGCCAGCAAAATTTTGCTGACAGGACCCTGATATAGCTGACTCTAGTGAGGCTATGCCAGTGCATGGCAAATACAGAAGAAGATGCTCACAGTCATCTATTGGATGGAACACAGGGCCCCCAATGGAGGAGCTAAAGAAAGTACCCAAGGAACTGAAGGGGTCTGCAACCCTATAGATGGAACAACAATATGAACTAACCAGTATCCCTAGAGCTCGTGTCTCTAGCTGCGTATGTAGCAGAAGATGGCCTATTCGACCATCATTGGGAATAGAGGCCCCTTGGTCTTGCAAACTTTATATGCCCCCATACAGGGGAACACCAGGGCCAAGAAGTGGGAGTGGGTAGGTAGGGGAGCAGGGGGGAGGGTACAGGGGTCTTTGGGGATAGCATTTGAAATGTAAATGAAGTAAATATTTAATAAAATTTGAAAAAGAAAACTATGTCATAATCAAGTAATTATAAACATTAGTCCTTTATCCCTCTTCTGAAACATTATTATTCAGAAAAGATGTTTTAGATTTTTTTGTCTATCCTCCTTCAATGGATGAGTTTTAATGATATGACCTAACAGAATGAAACAGAAGTGATTAGAAATTTTAGTGCAGCTTCCAGTGGACAATATACACCATGTATATAGCTCTTAAGACCATATAAAATGTCTAGCTCTCCTTTATTGCCTAAGCTGAAGACATCAAGTGGAGATGATTTCAGTTAAGTCTTCTAATCATAGATTTAAGTCCTATGAAATACCTTTGAGGTGATATCATCTCTGACCACTGTTTTGACTATAAATCATGCATTCATAGACAGTTCCAAATTCCATGACACTCAAGAAAACCATGAGAAATAACATATTATTTTGCTTCATTCTACCAACTCATGTAGTTATTGAACAATAGATAACTCGAAGAGTTACAATGAAGCTGATTGTCCACACAAAATAATTAACATAAAATAATATTTTTACTTATTTATTTATAAGTTTATGTTAATTATTTTGTGTAAAGTATACATTAAATAGCAGATAAAGAAGATTATCTTTAGAATAACAGGATATGAGTAAATGGAGATTTCTCAGATTTGTGTATGTCATTGGCTGACAAAATACACACTTGAATTAGTTAATATGTCACTGTTCAGACACACAAATGTGTTTTCCTCCATGAAGGAAAGCCAAGTTTTTGAAAAGCAAAGGAGAGAAGAAACACTGCTGAGAAAAACACAGATGTCAGGTGAAATGCAGCAATTATTTGGAAACAGAGATCTAATTGTAGACCTTGGATATTCTTAAACTAGTGTTCACTGGGATTATACAGGATGGATATCACTGCCTTAAAAACTGGATTATTCTCCTTTCTGTGAGTATAATTCCAGGGAAAAGAAGCTCTTTCCAGAACAAAGAATTCAAAGACTCACAGTTATCAACAAATTGTTGTTTTTGTCTTTCTGTCTTATCTCAATTCCATTCTTTAGTATAATTACCTTCTTTACATACTAGCAGAGCTCCAATGAGGCCTGAATTCAAATCTTTCACCAGATCCACATGAGACAGATATGAGTATGTGAGACATGGAGGGTCAGAGGCCATTGGACCATTCTCTTTCAGGACTTGCCAAACATAAGTATGACTTTCACCAGGAAAAACTTTATCATCTTCCTTCTCCATTTGGCTTGTCTGATCCTCATATTCATCTCCTAAAAAAAAGAAGGTATAAAATTGCTCCTTTTGTATCTATTACCTGTAAATTTTGCTTTTATTTCCTCTGATGAACGGATGAGATCAGACCCATATACTAAAGCTGTGTGAATACATGGCCTAGGCAGAACCAGAACATTTCTTTCCCTGTTCTAACTATCCCTAGACTTAGTCCTGGAAGCTTCTAGCCTCTGTACTATCTAATCTTCCAAACTGACTGATTCAATCTGGCTTCTCTCATCTTCTCACTAAATTGCTGTACTTAGCCTCATACTAACTTTGGTAATATGTTCTAATCTTCTGGCTCCTTACTGTTGTCTGATTCATTCTGTCTTCGCCTGTGTATTGCTTATTCTCTCTGCAACCCATCTCTGTAAAACTGTTCTAGCAAAACTGCCATCCATACACACCACCCAGTTCTCTCTCATTGCCCTTGAGTAGTCTTTATTTCCTGTATGCTCTAATGTGAGTTGGACATATCCTATATCTGACATACTCAGTTAAATCTTTCTCTGATTCATCAGTTGGACTGCCCTGCAATTAGACATAACATTCAAACATGGTTGCTTTCTTTTAAAAATAACCTCAACTTCATTGATAGGAATTAAATGTATGTACTAAGGGTGTGTCTGTATTCTAGCCACACCATAATGTAATTCAGGGCATGTTTGCATTCCAGCTGGATCATATCTTTGGATACTTCTTGCCAGAGCAACTGTGTTCCTGGATTAAAATTCCTCTACAACTTTCCTCTTTCTGTTTAAGCTAAAAATTGTGAAGAGTTTAACTTTTATGACAGAAACAATTATCAATCCCACAAACTTAACAACCATATTGTCCTTATGAAGATCTGTTGATGTGGTGATCCTTCATAACTGCAGTCCTGATCATTTGTCCTTCTGCAAATGTATATTTCAGCATCAAGGTTTTCCAGTCTGCAGTCTGATGATCTGTTCATCCCCAGTCAGTTTGTTGAACTGTCACCATCCAAATGGGTCAGCTTTCTGTGTCATCTGCATTACTGTCTTTCTGTGTTTCTCCCTTCCTTGAGTTGTACCTTTAATGTCAAAGATTCTCTTGCCCAGATCATATTTCTATTTAGAGAAAGTGTTCTGTTTATTTCATATTATTATTATTATTATTACTATTATTATATTTTTACAGTCCAGATTTTATTTGCCTCCCAGTCCACCCCTGACTGTTCCACATCCCATACCTCCTTCCTGCCCCACTGTCTCCACGAGGATGTCCCCATCACCCACCAGAACTCATTTTTTTTTCTTCTTTCTTTCTTTCTTTCTTTCTTTCTTTCTTTCTTTCTTTCTTTTTCTTTTTTTATTATTATTTTCTTTATTTACATTTCAAATGCTATCCCAAAAGTTCCCTATACCACCCCGCCCCTGCTCCCCTACCCACCCACTCCCACTACTTGGCCCAGGCCTTCCCTTGTGCTGGGTCATATATAGTTTGCAAGACCAAGGGGCCTCTATTCCCAGTGATGGCCGATTAGGCCATCTTCTGCTACATATGCGGCTAGAGACACAAGCTCAGGGGGTACTGGTTAGTTCATATTGTTGTTCCACCTACAGGGTTGCAGCCCCCTTCAGGTCCTTGGGTACTTTCTCTAGCTCCTCCATTGGGGACCCTGTGTTCCATCCAATAGCTGGCTGTGAGCATCCACTTCGGTGTTTGCCAGGCACTGGCATAGCCTCACAAGAGGCCGCAATATCACCACCAGAACTCTTAACTACCTGGGGCCTCCAATCTCTTGAGGGTTAGGTGCATCTTCTCTGACTGAACCTAGACATGGTAGTCCTCTGCTGTATATGTGATGGGGTACTCATATCCACTGGTATATGCTGTGTGGTTGGTGATCCAATGTCTGAGAGAACTCAGGGGTTCAGATTAATTGAGACTGCTGGTTCTCTCACAGGGTCACCTTCCTCCTCAGCTTCTTCCAGCATTTCCCTAATTCAACCACAGGGGTCACCAGCTTCTGTCCATTTGTTGGGTGCAAATATCTGCATCTGACTCTTTCAGTTGCTTGTTGGGTCTTCCAGAGGGCAGTCACAATAGGACTCTTTTTGTGAATACTCCATAGCCTCAGTAATAGTGTCAGGCCTTGGGGCCTCCCCTGGATCTGTATTCCACTTTGGGCCTGTTGCTGGAACTTCCTTTCCTCAGGCTCTTTTCCATTTCCATCCCTACAGTTCATTCATGTAACTTTTAGGTCTGAGTTACCTCACTCAGGATGACATTTTCTAGTTCCATCCATTTTCGCCTGTAATACTCATGATATCTGAGTTCTTAATAGCTGAGTAGTATTCCATTGTGTAAATGAACCATATTTTCTGTATTCATTCTACTGTCATGGGACATTCTTCTGTCGTGCCAAGGCAACTTGAGTTTTACAGATTCTTGTTTCAATGTCTGAGATCAACATGGGCTTAGGTCACTTCTCAAGTGTTGGGGTCTCTCACCTCCACTAACCACTCTCCCTCTAAACATTATATTGTGCCCCCTGCAGACGCACAGGATTGCTATTAAGAAGACCTCCCCAGATCTCCCAGAATGCAGCGGCGGCATCAGACCGCCCTACATCATCGTCATCACCGCCCACTGTCGCCGCCCACTGTCGCTCGGACCAACCACTAACGTCGTCGCCGCCCACTTGTTCGAACCCGCCTTCCAGATACATCTCCGCTCATGATCTGACCGCGCAGCAGGCAGAGAGACAGAGTTTCTCCAGGGTACTCAGGGGCGGGCTTAGAATCCTTCCTTGTCCAATTAATAAAAATCATGCTCTGATCAGCGCAAACCGACAGGGCATTCATTTTCCTTGCAGCCTATCCTATTTTAGGATGTTAAGCTCTTCAGTACGAACCCAGTCCAAAGTGTTTTCTGCCCATGCAGATACACTCACTCAAGCTCTGACCTCCGTAGTACTCTTGGTTAAGGTTGACCTTGCTGATTTTTTTGGTGGTCATCCCATGATACTGGGATCTCCAATATGCTAGTGTCTTCTGTTGCAATGAGGCTTCACCAATAGCCTGTCATAGGCTCTCTTCATGATGCCTCAAATTCTTTGCATGACCCCTTTATTCCTGGGCTGTCAACTACAACTGAGACTGTACTTTCACCAATGGCCTTCCCTAACTTCTCACAATTTTAAGTCTCACCTGCTCTCCACAGCCCCTTAATGACTTCAAAAACCATCTGGGTGATTTTACAAATTACCAAGTCAAGCTGCAGCAGGAGGTACAACCTTGGCTACCTCTGGAACACAGCTTCTTTGTACTATAAGAAAACACTTCCTAGATGATTTCACCTCAGTGATGCTGGTCTCTTAATTACCACTAAATTTCTAAGCTCCAGCTAACCAGCATTAATTGTCCCAGTAGTCCCTTCTATTCTTGATTCTAAAGCCAGAGCCACATGGCCAAAGCTGCCGAGTTCTACTGCTTGCTGGAATTAGAACATGGCCCTGTTGTTCTATTACATTATCACCAGCTTTCTGTTTTCCAGTTCCTTCACTGTCTAAGCTGGGCTGTCTGGAACTTACTCTGTGAACTGATCTTGAACTCAGAGATTTGCATGGCTGTGTCCGGAATGCTGAGATTTAAGGCATGTACCACCATGCCTGGACTTCTGCTTTTCTTCACCTAGAACTTGCTCTATCCCAGGCTGTCACTGAACTCAGAGATCTGCTTGCTTTTGTCTCTAGGGATTAAAGGTATGTACCACCATGCCTGGGCCAAAAGTTTTCATGGCCACTATTCCTCAAGCTCTGGATCGAATCCATTTCTGGCTTGTAGTTCATTACAGATTAAAAGTCCAGATGAAAACAATAACCAAGTCCCTTGTTCAACTGCAATAGCACAAACAATAAGCTTAGCTGGGTGAGATCTTGCCTTAAAGTCACCTCTACCTTAATTTGTTTACCTCTTTGAATGTAGGATTCAGTTGTATTCTATTTCCTCGTGCCCCTTTACTCTTTGAACTATACATTCTGTATTTTTTCTTTTTAAACGTCCTATGCTTGATCAAAATGCTCTTCATAAGACTGAACCACAGGATAAAGTCTACACTAGGCTTTTTTAAAATTTCTTTTGTCAATACAATTAATCTGAATATTTTCATTTTAGCTTCACTCAGACTTCAGACAAGGGCAAAAAGCAGCCACATTATTCACTAAAATATCACAAGAACAGTCTCTAGGCCACATACTAAAATTCTTCTCCTTTGAAAACTCTTGATTCAGGCTCTCACAGTTCAAATCACCCTCAGCACCAATGGGTTCCTTAATTCTAATAGGATGGCCCATTAAGGCCCCAATTAAAGCATTCTACCTTTTTCCAAATCCAAAGTCCCCAAATCCACATTCTTCCAAACAAAAAATATGGTCAGGCCTATCACAGCAATACCCCACTCCTGGTATCAATTTCTGTCTTATTTATGTTTCCATTACTGTGAAAAGGCATCATCACCAAGGCAACTCATTCAAGGGACAACATTTAATTAGGCCTAGCTTACACATTCAGGAGGGGGTTAGTGTGCAGGATGTAAAATGAATAAGTAAAAAAAGTCAATTAAATTTAAACAATATAAGTTTATTATGTTCTCTATGTCTTAGTCAAAACATATTGGCTTATAAATTATGATGTATGGTTAAAATCTGTAACATTGGTAACATAAAGTTGGTGTAAAAATAAATAACTAAGGGTTAAAGCCATTTGGGGCAATAACATATGGCTGAGTCAAATAGGTCTCTAAAGATACTTTTAAATTGGGATAATATTTTTATGTAATTCCTATCCTAAAAACCAGACTTATAAAAATAGGGTTTAAAACAATGTTTCTTTAATGACACATTAAAGCTGCATTTTCATGCTCTCATATACAAGAAATTCTCTTGCTGGCAGCCAAACTTTGTAATATTAGAACAATATATTTTGTTTTACAGACACTGGATTGGTAAACTGTTAAAAACTTGGTTTTGTGGAGAGAGAGAGATGTCTCAGCAGGTAAGAGCAATGACTGATCTTCCAAAGGTCCTGAGTTCAAATCCCAGCAACCACATGATGGCTCACAACCACCCATAATGTGATCTGACACCCTCTTCTGGTGCGTCTGAAGTCAGCTACAGTGTACTTGTGTATAATAATAAATAAATAAATCTTAAAATAAACAATAAATAAAACAAAAATGGAGGTAAGCCTGGGAAAGGAAAACCTAGGAAAGAGGTCAAGAATTACAGATGTGAGGATCATCAACAGAATACAAGAGACAGAAGAGAGAATCTCAGGTGTAGAAGAAACCGTAGAAGAGATTGACACAACTGTCAAAGAAAATTCAAAACATAAAAAACTCCTAACCCAAAGCATACAAGAAATTCAGGACACAATGAGAAGACCAAATTTAAGAATAATCTGAATAGAAGAGAATGAAGATTCTCAGCTCAATGGACCTGAAAATGTCTTCAGCAAAATCAAAGAGGAAAACTTCCCCAACCTACAGGAATAGGTGGCCATAAAGGTACAAGAAGCCTATAGAACACCAAATAAATGGGACCAGAAAAAAAAATCCTCTCATCACATAATAATCAAAACACTAAGTGCACAGAACAAAGAAAAATATTAAAAGCTGCAAGGGAAAAGGGTCAAGTAACATAAATAGGGTAGACCTATCATAATCACACCAGACTTCTCAACAGAGATTATGACAGCCAAAAGAGCCTGATCAGAGGTCATGCAGACTCTAAGAAAACACAAATGCCAGCCCAGGATACTATACCCAGAAAAACTCTCAATCAACATAGATGGAGAAACCAAAATATTCCAGGACAAAACCAAATTCAAACAGTATCTATCTATCAATCCAGCCCTACAGAGGATCCTAGAAGGAAAACTCCAACACAAGGTAGGTACCTGAACCAAAGAAAGGACAAGATATTAAGCATCTCATATCAAAACCAAAAGGAGAGAACCACAAGCACATAAAGCCACCTATAAAAACAAACATATCAGGAAGCAACAGTCATTTCTCTTTAATATCTCTCAATATTAAAGAGTCTTCTCATGTTCCACCTCTTTCATTAGGAAATTCCAAAGAGTAGGAAGTTTGTTTGCTATTTGGTCACATTAGTTTGAAAATTCCCAAGTTAAGACCTTTCCATTTCAGAACGACAACTTACAGGTGTGATTTTATTTTATTTTATCTTATTTTATTTATTATTATATCTAAGTACACTGTAGCTGTCTTCAGACACACCAGAAGAGGGTGTCAGATCTCATTACGGATGGTTGTGAGCCATCATGTGGTTTCTCGGATTTGAACTCAGGACCTTTAGAAGAGTAGTCAGTGCTCTTAACCACTGAGCCATCTCTCCAGCCCATACAACTTAGGGTATATAATATAGACTATGTGTTCCAATAATTTATTAATGATTTCCTTTATTTGTAAATACTATAGACTATTTTGACAGTATTGGAGTCAACTGGCAACCCATTCACCTCTTTCATATACTATGAGGTTAAGCAGAAACTAGCTAGAGTGGAGCCCATGGTCAAATATGTTATTTTAATGATCTCATCTTAATCTGCTAAACAGCTATTAGCATGTGAAAATAAGGAGATGAGGAACTATTAAAAGTCCTTTCCTTAAACATCAGATTCATCTTCATTTGATGAGACAATCTCCCCTAGAAAATTATTTGGGCAAAGGATGGTTGACATGATAGGATTTTTAAGATTCTCGGCCTGATTCCACAAGGGAGAACACAGGGGATTAGAATAAAAATAGCAGCATTATAGTAATACTGGATTTATTTATTTATTTTTGTTTTATTTTCTTTTTATGAGACAGGGTTTCTCTGTATAGCCCTGGCTGTCCTGGAACTCACTCTGTAGACCAGGCTGGCCTTGAACTCAGAAATCTGTCTGCCTCTGCCTCCCAAGTGCTGGGATTAAAGGCATGCGCCAACACTACCCGGATTTTTCTTCTTTTTTTTTTTTTTTATTAGATATTTTCTTTATTTACATTTCAAGTGTTATCCCCTTTCCTGGTTTCCCCTCTGAAAACCCCCTATTCCACCCCTCCTCCCCCTGCTCACCAACCCACCCACTCCTGTTTACCTGTCCTGGCATTCCCCTACAATGTAGCATTGAGCCTTCACAAGACCAGGGGCCTCTCCTTCCATTGATGTCTGATAAGGCCAACCTCTGCTACATACACAGCTGGAGCCATGGGTCATTCCATGTGTACTCTTTGGTTGGTGGTTTGGAGGAACAACAATATGAACCAACCAATACTGGATTTTTAACCTACACCATCTGTCCTGGTTAGTTTTTATTATCAAATTGATATAATCATAGTCACCTTTTGTTATAAAATAGCATGAACAAAGGTAACTTAAAGAAGAACTTATTTTAGCATATAGTTCTATTGGGCTAAATGTTCATTATGGCAGAGTGACACTGATACATGTATCTGAAGCAGGAAGCTGAGAGATTACATCTCAATTGCACAAAGGAAGTAGACCTAACTAGAGAAAGGGGTGAGGGTATAAACTCTTTTTTTTTTTTTTGAGGGTATAAACTCTTAAAGCCCATTCTCAGTGATGTATTTCCTCCAGCAAGGCTCTATGTCCTAACAGTTCTATCACTTCCCCAAACATCATCGTCATCAATTAGGAATCAAATGTTCAGATACAAAAGACTATCCAGGACATTTCTCATTGGGAGGAGGGTCACAAGAAATCCATGAAGTAATAATTTGACTTTGTCCTAAAAGTTACAGGGTTATCTGGTAATAGTAGATCTTTTCTCAAAATTTTCAAAGTCCTAAAGGAGGGAACTTTTTTCCTTTGGCATAGCTTAGTTAGGCAAGATACTCACCTCTAAGCCAATCAACTACAGCCAAAAGATGGCATTAATAGATAAACTGTTCATCTCTGGACCAACACTGTGACCACAGAGGTTCAGACTTTTAAAAAGTGGCACATCCTGTTTGAAATATATTTAGAAGGGGCAATGAAAGAAAAAGATGTCTGTATTTATTTTATGTATGTGAGTACACTGTCACTCTTCTTCAGATAAACCAGAAGAGGGCATCAGATTCCATTACAAATGGTTGTAAGCCAATATGTGGTTGCTGGGAATTGAACTCAGGACCTATGGAAGAGCAGTCAGTGCTCTTAACAGCCGAGCCATCTCTCTAGCCCCGAAGGGGCAATTTTTAAAATATAGGATCTCACTTTATAGTTCAGGTTGGCCTAGAATTTATAGTGATCCTCCTGACTCAGCCTCCTGAGTGCTGAAATTAGAGGTGTGTACTATCAATCTTTATTAGCAATGCTTTTGTGCTTCCATGGTCCCAATATAAAAAATAAAATGTGTTAGACAAGTGCTCTATCACTGAGCTATACTTCAGCCCCCATAAAAATATGTCTAATGGATGAGGAACATACATAATTTTAGAAAGAAAAAGCAAATGGATTTTTTTATACTTTTGTTCTTATATGGAACAATGACTAACTACATGCTAGGTATTATGTTATATGCTATGGAAACAACAAATGTACACAATGAACCTATTTGAAATATTTACATTCTAGTATCTTTGAGATACAAACTGTAAAACTAACATCAGAGACCATGAACGATGAATGCCTCAATTAAAGATTACTTTGCTTCTTGAGTCTTTGCCTTTCTTGTGAACTACTTATATAAATTTATATTAGTGAAACTCTTTCTTGTGTGACAAGACCTTTTTATAGGCAGATTAAAATAAGGCTGGTGTTCCTCTTCCCAATATAGCACTTCCATAATTTACAACATCAATAAATATTTTAAATAGGTATTTCCTCACTAAGGATGATATCCTAAGTGAGGTAACCCAATCACAAAAGAAGTCACTAGATATACACTCACTGATAAGTGGTTATTAGCCCAGAAACTTAGAATACCCAAGATACACTTTACAAAACACAAGAAAACCAAGAAGGAAGACCAATGGGTAGATACTTCATTCCTCCTTAGAATAGGGAACAAAATACCCATAAACGGAGTTACAGAGACAAAGTTTGGAGCTAAGATGAAAGGATGGACTATCCAGAGACTACCCCACCCGGGGATCCATCCCATCATCAGCCACCAAACCCAGACACTATTGCACATGCCAGAATGATTCTGCTGAAGGGACCCTGATATAGCGGCCTCTTGTGAGGCTATGCCAGTGCCTGACAAACACAGAAGTGGATGCACACAGTCAGCTATTTGATGGAACACACGGCTCGCAATGGAGGAGCTAGAGAAAGTACCCAAGGAGCTGAAGAGATCTGCAACCCTCTAGGTGGAACAACAATATGAACTAACCAGTACCCCCAGAGCTCGTGTCACTAGCTGCATATGTAGCAGAAGATGGCGTATTCAGCCATCATTGGGAAGAGTGGCCCTTGGTCTTGCAAACTTTATATGCCCCAGGGCCAAGAAGTGGGAATGGGTGGTAGGGGAGCAGGGTGGGGGGTTATGAAGAAAACATCTAATAAAATAATTAAAAGAAAAAAGATATTTCCTTATTACCATCACCTTATTTAAAAAATCAAAGCAAATCTTGATTTTTCAGTGGCTTTGCCATAATGTTAAATAAGTCTACCCAAAAATGACAGCAAAAGAGAAAGGAATATAGAGTGAAATTGTGAGAAAAAAAATGATGCTGAAGGCATCACTGAATACTTGGACCCAGCCACACCAAGTTTACTTCATGGAAATGTCCATTTATAGAACAAAATTCAACATTGTCTATACAAATCCCTACACTGTAGAACAGTGTTTCAGAGTTTAAGTTTTAGGGTTGGATGGGTCTACTTGTGGACCTGATTCCACCACTGGCAAGCACATGGCCTTGAACATATAAATAATTATTGCTGATACTGTTATTAAATTTCAATACTTATATACAAAAGAATGGATAGAATTCAAGGTGTGACATTGCTATGGTTTAGTCATGTCCCTCAGATTGTTGTGTTGGAGACTTTGTCCCAGTGTAACAGCATTGAGACATTTAAGAAAGAAAGGTTAATTTTGGCTCATTGTTCCAAATGTTTACATCTATGATCACTTATTATATTATATTACATGGAGTAGTCACTATAGTTGTTGCTCTTAGAACTTAGAACTATTAATTAAATAATCCTCTGACTTTGTAAGGCATCCAGCTAAGTATTTTATTTTATAGTAATCCAAAATGGAGTAACATGCCCTTATTATTAAGAACATACTTCTTATCGTTCTACAACTAGAATAGCAGGGCAGTAGGAGAGAATTTGACTTACCCTCAGAAGCTTTCCAATAGGACACACCAACAGCATGAAGACTGACAGGATGAGAAGCCATGTTTTTAAGTGTAATGACCACAGTGTCATGAACCTCAGTCCAAATGGTAGGACCTAGAAGACCTGTTAAAATAAGATATCCCTCAAAGGTTACTTGAAGGATGACATACCAGAAATCCTGTCATTATAAAAGTAGGGGTTAAAGTCACAGCAGAAGCTGATGAACAGCAGTTATGCTTTCTATTAACCCTAGTTCATTCTCAGGGTTGTTCTGAGGAAGTATTTCTGACAAACCATTCAATGTATTCATTAATTCAGCTATCTAGAAGAACAGCATTAAAAGCAAATAAAACAAATTCAAGAGTCTCAATAAATAAATAAATTTGGCATAGTTGAATAAAATGGCTGAATTAACGTAAATGATTGGTAGAATAGAAAATAAGATTATAGAAGTATACAGAGAACATAATATGTAGGACCTTACTTATGTGAGGGGGTAAGGAAAAAAAGTAGAAAGATCATAGGTGATCCCTATGATTGCATCTAGTTTATCACAAGTTAGTTTATGACACAGAAATCAAAAGGAAATTAAGAGTTATAGTCTATGGACATTTTTATAAGATGCCTATAAATGGTTTATTGAATGAACTAAAGACAGTGGAGTAAAACTATGAAATACTTTTGTTTTTCTAAGATGACACAGTTTTTAACTGTATTCTGTGGAATTTCTCTTTCTTGAACTTTGACCAAGTCTCTAGTAATCATCCAGTATTAATAGGTGGTAATGGTTTTCCTTCTCA
Source organism: Mus pahari (assembly GCF_900095145.1). Taxonomy (NCBI): domain Eukaryota; kingdom Metazoa; phylum Chordata; class Mammalia; order Rodentia; family Muridae; genus Mus; species Mus pahari. The sequence continues at coordinate 63,943,296 of NC_034613.1, forward strand.
AGTGGCCTCCCTCCCATCTTGGAGTAGGGAACATACTAAGAATGTCTTACAAATAAATTCTCAAAGGTAAATCTTATGTATTACTAGCCTTCTTTCATACAGATTACAGAGGAATCATGGGCCAAGGGTTGATGAACCAGTTTGTGGCTACTACATGAAAAAAAGTCTTAATTCTAAAGAGACAGCTCTTTAGAATTGAGAGTATTTCTTTCCTACAATTCTCAGCAACAATTCTAAGGCAGGTAATAATGATGTTACTCAGTAGTAGAATACTTGCTTCACATGTGCAAGGTCCTGGGTTAGATCTCTAGCATTGATAAAAACATTCCTAATGCAAAAAATATCTTAAGATCATGCTACAAGTTTATTTGACATCTAAGTGGAAATAAACAGCTACTATTTAGAGAAAGAGTCAAATAAATATAGAAGTGGAGTCAGTAGAACATATATGAAAATTTAAAGCTACAAAACTGTAGAAGATAAAACTGGATTGAAGAGGGAAAGAAAAGGAAATAATCCCAGACCAAGCTTGTTGAAGCCAAGCAGTGGAAACAGAAAATACTGCCAGTTTATTTCCCTGAAGGTAGTTAAAGATACCTGGTTAAAGAATATATCCTTTGGTAACCACCCTCTGTAAGTGCAGTCCTGCCTGAAGTTAAAGATCCTTACTAGGAAATGAGGTGCCTAGTATCATAATTAGCACTCAATATTGTTTTCATTACCCATCCAGGGTGGCCTGGGCTTGGCAATTTTGAAAAGCTGGTCCGTGTACTCTACAAACACAGTCTTTTTATACATGATGGAGGTGTTGAATGGAAAAGATGTTGACATTCTAGGAAGAAATCTGGATAAAGAAAAGAAAATGTTATTCATTTTGAAGGACTTTGATTCCACTTCAAAAATCAGATGGAAACCTATTTTCTTCATCCCATTCTCTTCTAATATCTATAAGCAAATTAGAACTTGCAAATACATCTTGAAATTGCTTCCTTTACTTCCCTATAATTATTGATTCAGATATTGCCCTGCCTCTCCACAACTATTTTCTGCGTGCAAAAGAAAGAACAGAAGTGAGGAAAATTCAGACAGTAAATTTTTGTGTATTTGTTTCAAAACTGTAAAATCAAGGTCAGCTTTTGCTCGAGCATTTACTTCATAAAGCAAGACCTTTATCCATCCAAAGCCATAAAAGTCACGTAAAGAGGAACAAAAGCTATCAGTATTTGAGCAATGTTACTTGAAAGTATTTTTTTTGTCTAATTTGGTTTGGACAATTTAATATCAGTTATTGCAAATATATTTTTTAAAGTGGCAGTATTTCTCTATATCCCTGGCTAGCTCCCAAATGAATGAGACTGAGACTTTTAGATTTATTTAAACAAGGTTTACAGCACAAAACCTTGATCTATTCTCTGGTTACCTCCCAGCCAAAATCCCTGAGATGCTTGCATTTTATTATTTGTCTTGCCCTTTGGGCTTTAGATGTGTTTTCCCAGCATGTGCCCTCTCACCCTCTCCATGTCTGAATACCCCTTCTTCTCCCTCTCCCCCTCCACTGGATGTCAAAAGTCCCACCCTACTCTCTCTTCTTCCCAACCATTAGCTGATCAGCTTTTATTGACAATGCAGAAAATAAATGGTGAGCATTGTTTAGACAAACTTGAAATAGGAGATATTTGGGATAAGCATTACAATGCCATGTCTAGATTGCAACAAGGGGTGGGGGCAGAGAAATAAGCATTTGATTAATACAAGGATAATCTTTATACAGTGCACAAAAATATTATGCCTACAAGCTATAAATGCATAAAAACACTAACCTCTAAACTTGGGCAGAGACCTACTTATAAATCTGAAAACTTAAATGAAAAAAGTGCATTACATATAAAGGTTAGGAACAAGGTTATAAGACCTCCTCCACTGGTGGGTGGAGGGCTGGAGAAATAGCTCAGAGGTTAAGTCAGAGCAAGTTCAATTCCCAGCACTCACATAACCACTCTCAATTGTCTGTAACTCCAGTCAAATGTCTGAACTGATACTCTGTTTTTCAGAGACCTCTGTCAAGGACACGGACCAGTCAGGGCAAGACGGAGCTTAACTCACTCCTACCATATTCTACTGGCCTGCTCTTCCACTTAGTCCCAAATTTCACTCCACTTCAGAGTTTCCAGGATACCTGAGAGCCAGTTGACTGACTCTGTGAACAGAAAGCCTTGACAAAAGACATTCTATACTGGCTGTGGGCCAAAGGTCCAGGGTTGATAAGGAAGCTCTTCCAGTAAATAGAGTTTCTTTGAAGAAAAATGCATGGTAGAATTACATGGGTCAGAGGTTTAAATTAAGTGTAAAAGTTACAGGGTCCAGGGACCCTCTCATCAACTTTTGCCTCATCATACTTGTAGCCTTGCAGGAGATACCAGATGATGACCAGTTTCTGGATAGAGGCACTCCCCTGGGCTTATAGACGGGTCAACATCATACACTGCTATAAGATAAAAATTGACTATTAAAGCCGGGTGTGGTGGCACACGCCTTTAATCCCAGCACTCAGGAGGCAGAGGCAGGCGGATTTCTGAGTTTGAGGCCAGCCTGGTCTACAAAGTGAGTTCCAGGACAGCCAGTGCTATACAGAGAAACCCTGTCTCAAAAACCAAAGAAAACAAACAAAACAAAAACAAAAACAAAACAAAAAAACTGACTATTAGCATACCACAACCCATTTGTTGGTGGCATTGGAATATAGCGATAGATGAAAAAATGCCTCAAATGGGCCAAACTTTTACCAGTTACTATTTAGTATACTGAAAGAGAAATTGTTCAGGATTCAGTTATATACAGACTATGGCTGCTCTAGAAGATTATGTTCAGCAAGAAATGTCTTTGTTTTCTTGTCAGTAGCCTAGTAGAAATGATTAAAAGATCAGTGACAAAGATTTCTGGAATAGAGACATACTAGTGAGTGTCCCAAAAGTAGAAAGATCTTCATACCACATGTTAGTGCAATCAGAAAATTTCCATTGCTGAAGAAGCACAAAACAACATAGACAAAATATCATACAATCCATGCTATAAGCTAGCCTATTTATTGTTGCCACCTATTCCTAATTTGCCAGCAACAGAAACCTATAATGAGTTCCTAATATGTCTCTGATTACCATGGAGACCAACCTGCTTCTCCATATCACATTAACTACTTTGGATCCATTCCATGCTAGAAATGACCATACTTCATTCTGATAATCAGATACAAATTATCTAGGTATTTGTTAGCCTTTCTTATGTGTAGTGCCTCCACTCACACGACTATCTGAAGCCTTACAGAGAATTAGAGTCTAGAATGTAATGTCACACCAAGGAAACATTGTTCATACAAGGAAATGTGTTGGTAATCTAATGGTTAAGGTATCTACTAGTTCTGTTTCACTCTGCACATGCAGAATCAGTCAAAAGGCAAAGGTGAAGATCTAGCATGGAAGCAGGTCTCTGTGATGATAGAATGGTAAAGGGGGTACATTCCCCTTGATTCACCAGACCTCCAGTGATCCACCTATGAAATTTGTAATTCTCCTCTCTGACACAGTAAGCCAAGTGGGTTCAAAGGTCCCTGTACCAAAACTTCAAGTATCCTAATGAAATCGAAGCTAAGCCAGCTGCTTGAGAATTTATAGCTAATAGTTGTGAAAGGAAGAACCAGCAAATCAGAGGAAGAATGCCTTCACTACTTACCCTCTGCAAGTATCTTGAGCAACAAAGAAGGGTACACCTAAGCATACTCTAATATTATTCATCTCTAAAAAATTTTCACAGCATTGGTCTTGGTTATGTGTATTTCTGTCACTATTATATGTCTGTATCATTGGGTTTATTCTTCCCTCTAGCTCATTCTCTTTACTCCCTTGCATGCTCTTTCATACTCGTCAACACATCTCTACTTTGTTACCTTTATCTTTTTTCTATTTCATTTTCTTAGTTCTACTGAGTATGTTCTACCTATTTTCTTGGTTATGTGTATTTCTGTCACTATTATATGTCTGTATCATTGGGTTTATTCTTCCCTCTAGTTCATTCTCTTTACTCCCTTGCATGCTCTTTCATACTCGTCAACACATCTCTACTTTGTTACCTTTATCTTTTTTCTATTTCATTTTCTTAGTTCTACTGAGTATGTTCTACCTATTTTCTTCAAATATTTTGATGTTTGTGAAGAATTCTCACACCCATATCCAGAGATAGGTAACTACCACAGTGCTTTTATTTTAAACATTTCTGACTTTTAAGACAAAAGATGGATACACAAGAGAGCTCTGTGTGTGTGTGTGTGTGTGTGTGTGTGTGTGTGTGTGTGTGTGTGTGGTCCATGATTATAATCTCAACATTTAGGAGTCAAAAGCAGGAGGATCACTGGGAGTTTACAACCAGCCTAATTTCCATTGTTCCAGGACAGTTAGGACAACCACAATGAGACCCTGTCTTTAAAAAATACAGGGAAAAAAAGATAAAATACACAGAGAAAGTTTTCTAGGGAAAGCTCTTAGATGAGCACACAAAGCAAAAATCAAAAGCATGCAGAAGAAACACTTTTTTCCTTATCTGAAGAAGCTAGAAAAATGAAAGGTCCATGACAAGCAAGCTGTGGTTCAATGTAGAATTCTATTTAAAGTGACATACTAGATATGTATTCAGTATTATCAGACTGTGTTACTGAGTTCTAGGATAAGTCTGTACCAGACAATGTATAGCTCCCCAGCCTGAGACATTCTCAGAGTATTTCCCACTGTAACGGAAACATGATTTATTTGCTTGCCTCAGCTTCAGTGACAGTAAGTGGCAGTGTTCCAAGGTTCAATAATTTTGTTTCCTCCTAACTTTTGTGCTTTCCTTGGAATTTGATATATAATTCTGCCAAAATGTACTTGGCAATAATTATCCCTGACATGAATTGTTGTTTCACTTTTTATCTAAAACCAGCTGGAAAACCCATTATATTTTCTGACTCTTATTTAGAAGAGGCTGAGCAGCTGCAGGAACAGATAATGTAAATTTGAATTCCCTTAGCTGTTTATTTCAAACTTTGGCAGAGTCTGTCAGGATGTGTTTAGAGTCAGCTTATCCTGTTGTCAAAATTACTTAGATTATAAAATTGTATTATTAAAACAAAAATTCTCATGTGACTTCCAGCATAATAAAAAGCTAATAAATTATTTACTATGTGAGATTCATTTTAAGAGTGTGTAATATATGTGATTCACTTTAAGAGTGTGTAATATATGTGTGTACTATCTCCTCTCCCTCCCCTTGCACTCCGTTCTGTGTGTGAATATAGAAGTCAGAATTTGATGTTTGGTGTTTTCTTTATCTCTATACCTTTTAAAAAATCTTTATTATGTATTTGTATCTGTGTGAATATATGCCACATAAGTGCAGGTACTTGCAGAAACCAGAAGACAGCTCTGCATCCCTTAGACCTAGAGCCACAGGTAGTTGTGAGCCATCATGTGAGTGCTGGAAACTGAACTTGGGTCCTGTCCAAGAGCAGAAACAACTAAACCACTGGGACATCTGTCAGGATTCCACCTTATTTTTTTTGAGACTGAACCTGGAGCTTACTGATTCAGATCGGCTGACTATATGGGAAAGTTCCAGGGATCTGTCTGTCTCTGCTTTCCCAGTGCTAGAATCTTTTATGTGGTTGCTAGTGATATGAACTCAGTTCTTCATGTTTGTAAAGCATGTACTTTAATGTTTGAGTCATTTCCCAACCCTCCTCAATTCAATTTTATAGTAAAAGTATTATTCATTGTGCCAGGCCACTAGATTGCCATTATAATAGACACACACACACACACACACACACACACACACACACACACACACACACAGTACACAAATATATAGCCTCTTTAGGATTTTCTTCAGGGTGCCATGCCTCAACTTCTCTGCATGACCCCTTTAATCCTGTGCCTGCAACTGTTGTTACTGAGGCTGCATTCATGATGTTTATGTCTTTAAAACTAGTACTACCTTGGAAACTCTTTCACTACCAAGTTCAACGGCCTGTGTGAGGTACAATCTTGGCTTCCTGTGGAGCACAGCTTCTATGTGCTGACTCTGAGGAAATACTTCCCACATGATTTCACCTTAATGATGCTGGTCTCTTCCTAATCACCAATTTCTCATCTCCAACTAACCAGCATCAATTTCTCAGTAACACAAAGGTTTCGCTTTAATGATGATGGTCTCTTCAGCTCCAGATGACCAGAACCAGATTCTTAATTCAAAATGTGTAACAGCTTGATAGCGTCTTCAAATGACTCTTATTTAAACTTTCCTCTGGATCTTTATAATCCAGGCCTCCACCTGCTGCATTTCTCTTAACATACTTAACTTTCACACTCCCAGAGAACAGTTTACCAAGGTCTGAACACTCAGTGACTTTTCTAGCCCAAAGTTCCAAAGTCCTTCCATAATCCTACCCAGAACAACAGTCAGGTCTGTCACAGGAATGCCCCACAATCCTGGTACCAATATCTTAGCTAGGGTTACTATTAACGTGATGAAACACCATGATCTAAAATAACTTGGGGAGGAAGAAATTTATTTGGCTTACATTTCCACAACACTATTCATTATTGAATTAAGTTAGAACAGGAACTCAAATAGGGCAGGAACTTGGAGCAGGAGCTGATGCAGAAGCCATAGAGGAGTGCTGCTTACTAACATGCTTTTTCTGGCTTGCTCAGCCTGCTTTCTTAGAGAACCCAGGACAACTAGCCTACTAGTATAAAGACTGCAAGAGCCAGAGGATCATGAACTTTGCTGTGAGACATGTCCCCTAGTAATATCACCAACATAACCTGAAATGTAAACTGAACAAGGGTGATACCAATACACATGCCAAAGTGGACGGAGAAATGCTCAGGAGGTCTTACCACTACACTAATAACTACAAGTAACTAAGGAATGCTGAGAGAGGTAGAAATAGTCTTTCCTAGGAAAGAACACACTAACTATCCAATGGTTAGCCCTGAAAATATACATACAAACTGAGGTTTTATATATTTGTATGTATATATATATATATATATATATATATATCGATAGATATATATAGATATATATATAGATATATACTTATACATATATCTAAGAAATGAAAATTAATTTAAAAAATAGGCTATAAATTTGAAAGAATAATATATTGGAGAATTTAGATGGAGGAAAGGGAAGGAAGAAATGTTGTAACCATATTAGAATCAAATAAAGTTTAAAAGAAGGTCTTATTTAAAAAAAAAAAAAAAAAAAAACGAATATGAACAGGACTGGAGAGATGGCTCAGCAGTTCAGAGCACTGACTGATTTTCCAGAGGTGCTGAGTTCAATTCCCAGCAACCTCACAACCATCTGTAATGGGATCCAATACCCTTTTCTAGTGTGTCTGAAAACAGCTACAGTGTACTCACATATATAAAATAAGTAAATAATATCTTTAAAAAATGAACAACCCAATTTTAAAAGAAGGCTGTGGAAGTGAACAGAGTTCTCATAAGAAGAAATACAAAAGCTAATAAACACTTTTAAAAGTATTTAACATTATTAGCAACTAGAGAAATGCAAATGAAAATTACTTTGAGATTCCTTCTCATCCCAATTAGAACACCTATCTTCATCTAAATAAATAAATAAATAAATAAATAAATAAATGGACAACAAGTTCTGGCGAGGATGTGGGAAAAGAGGAACCCCTATTTATGGAGTATAAACTGATGAAGCCACTTTGGAAATCAATGTGGAGGTTTTCACAAAGCTACAAACAGAACTACTATATAAGCCAGGTATGCCACTACTAGATATATGCCTAAAAGACTCCATATTCTACTATGGAGGTTTTGCATATTCATGTCCATTACTGCTTTATTCACAAAACAAAAGAAATGGAATTAACCTAGATATCCATCAACTGATGAATGGATAATGAAAATGTAGTGTATATATGCAAGGAACTATATGAGCTCTGGACACCACCACCCCACCCCCACCCCCACCCCGAAGACCAAGTTCTCAGCACAAAGGATCTTTATTTTCCCCAGAGTGACAGAGAGCAGGGAACGAAAGACAAGGCAGGAGATAGAGGAGAAGGTAGAAGGGGAAGGAAACATGGGAGAGGGTTAAGATGTATATTTCCTGGAATTAGGAGTGGACAAGGACTGCCACTGGATAGAGAGGAGACACATGTGGCACATAGGGCAGTTCATAAAGGTAAAATGGGAAACCCTGTGTTAGGATGAGGTGTTTAATTTTAATTGGGCATGTTAATTAGGTGAGCCAAAGGGGGATTTTGATCTCTGGATTTCAATACTTTGAAGGCTGGAACTTGGTAGTCAGCCTCAGGAAGAGGAAGTGGCCAAATAAGGAAATAGACATTGATGACTAGCTTTAGGAATGTAACCTAGCTGGGTATGGTGGCGCACGCCTTTAATCCCAACACTTGGGAGGCAGAGGCAGTCGGATTTCTGAGTTCGAGGCCAGCCTGGTCTACAAAGTGAGTTCCAGGACAGCCAGGGCTATACAGAGAAACCCTGTCTCGAAAAAACAACAACAACAAGAAAGGAATGTAACCTAATAGTTTTTAGCAAGGCAGAGGGAATGGGAGACAAGGGCAAGGCCTGCCAGAGCCATGTTTGCCACGCTAAGGCTGGCTAGAGTCTTTCAATATATACAATGGAATTCTATTTAACTGTAAAGAAAAACAAAACAAAACCATGAAAGTTATAAGTAAATGGATGAAACTGGACCACAGAAAGAGAAATGTCACATGTTCTCTCTTATTTGTGGATCTTAGCTCTGAATCTTTAGGTTTGATTCTTTAACTTGGAATAACTGAGGAAGCCAAAAAATAAACAGAGACCATTGGGGAAGGGGGAAAGAAGGAGCTCTAGAAATAGGCATAGCAGAACACAGTGGGAAAGGAAAACTGGCTTTCTAGTTGTTAGTTGGGAGGACTCTAAGAGAAGCCCCAAAACAATATAGGCTATTGTCATTGCTCTTGGCTACATGCCAAATTATGAAGATAACATGCTATTGTTGAAGACATCACATGTTTTGGTCATAGAAGTTGGGAAGAATTCAGCTAGTAATAACCTGGAACCCCCCCCTCCTTGTGGGTTAGCATAATTCATAGTGCCAGAAGGTGCTATGCAAGCTACCAACAGGGAAAAGTTATCAGTTCTACCCTATGTAAAGCCCAAGAACCACAACAATGATGAGACCAGCAAGATGCCTTAATAGTGTAATAGTAGCACTTGTGTCTTAGACGTAAACAACAGCTGTCCAACTGCATCTAAAATCTATTCAGTTGAAGGGAATTCATTACCTTGCCAAGAACCTCTGGCTAAAGAGATAACAGGCCCTACAGGAAGATCTACTACTATCCTACCACTAAAGTAATATAGTTTCCATCTGCCTTCTAAATACCCATCCTTATACCATAGATAAGTACAGCTCTGATAGCTCAAGCTTCTTTGTGCAATAGAGAGAGTCTATTAGAGCCACAACTAGTCAAAATGTAGAGAATTGATGACCATGGGGACCAGTCCCAAATGAGAAATCTGTAATAAAGTCTCTATATCTAGGACTTAGAAAACATAATGTTAAAGTAGGCAGAAAGATTATAAGGGCCTAAGAACCAGAATGACTGCTTTGTGATAGTGTCTTCTGGGCAGAACAGGCATTATGTACCTATGGACACATAAATTTGAGAGGGAATATTTGGGGGCACATGAGAAAGTCAGAAGGGCAAATAAGGGGGTAAAAATGATGCAAATAAAATTTACTCATGTATAAAATTCTCAAATTAAAAAAAAATTAGATGAACATGAAAAAAGGAAAGAACACATTACTTTTCATAGGTACTGGAAAATATAGCAAGATAAACAAAAAGAAACTAACAAGAGATAACATGTATTAAACATAAAAATAGTGAAATATTTAAAAAACAACTCAGATATTTTAAATTTTGTGGTGCATACCTGTTATTTCAGAACTCAAGCAGTAGAGACATGAGGATCAGAAGTTCAAAGTCATCTTTATCATCTACATAATAAGTTGGAAGCCAATATAAGCTACATGCAATTCTGTCTCAAATAAAATAAAACCTCCAAATTCATTCTTTCAAAGAACTACCATGAACAAAACAGGGAAATTTTTGGCTAGCTTATTCACAAATAACTAGCAAAGACACAGGAATTTAAGGGCATGTAACTACAGACAATTTAAAGATTCATGAAAAAGTAAAACACTGTAGCAAAGCAATTGTTAAAAGTAAAAGAGCTTTCCAATGGAAATGTTATTAACACTATCCTAAATCACACTGGGGACAAATGGAGTCATAAGTAAGTCTTGCCTAACAAGACTTTAAATATCAGATAGTTCTATATATCTCTAAATAACAGATAATTCTATAGAAAAGGATGGAATACTCACAAATTTATATGATAAATTAAACCAAACTTTAATATCAAAACTCAATAATGATGATAAAAATAAAGCTAGAGAGGTGAATGTGGTGGTGCCATAATGATAGGCTACTTACACAGATGGAAATGAAGCTAAATAGATCACTCTCTCATGCCATGCAAAATAAATGTCAAGATAAATTAGAGTCAAAAATACTAAATTCTTACAACAAAATCTAGAAGGACACACATATAACCTTGAGGTGTGAAAGACATTTTTAACAAACACTGTCAAATCTAAAGATATTAAAATTTTATATTTGACTATAAAACTTTAAGTGTTTTCATAAGTAAGTTATAAAGTAAGGCAAGAGATAGATAATCTTAGGAGAAATTATAATATAAATAAAGGATAATGAATACATGTAATAAAAGCAGCTAAAAAAAATGGAAGACCCCAAAGAAATATGGGTGAAAAATATAAAAAGTAAAATCTGAAAAATTAACTCTGATAGCCAACATGCATTTTAAAAGATGATGAATCTCATTACAAATAAAATATTACAATTAAAGATACAATATTATATGTCTATAAGACTGGCAAAAATTAAGCAGTAATGTAAGACTTATTCCTGATGCAAATGCAGAGGTAAATATAATCCCATGCTCTGAAGATCAAAATGTATGAAGAGTCTTGAACGTTCTAAAATTTTAAACTAAAACAGCTGATTGTGGTGGTTCATACCTTTAATCCCAAACTTAGGAAGCAGAGGCAAGTGGATATTTTTGATTTCTAGGCCATTCTGGTCTTCATAGTAAGTCCCAGGGCAGCCAGAGATATAAAAACAAAACAAAACAAAAAACTAAAACAGAACTCTTTCCTTTGTTCCAGCAAGATATCACCAGAGAATCTATTCACTAAAATAACAGTAATGTGTCTGGGATTGTATCTCAATGATAAAGCACTCATAAATAAAATAGGAGACCCTGAAGTCCACCCAGAGTACCACAAAATGAGTGAATTAGTGAGTTAATGAACACAGTACATACCAATATAGGATAAAGACACTCTCTATTCCAAACAGTAATGAGATGAATGTGTTTATTTTTATATTTTTGTGTAGATGTGTACTTTTGTGTAGAAATAATGTGTGTAATAAAAACATTGTAAAAGTTAAAAATTACTGACTGGACCCCTTAGTCTAAGCAGTCTAATTGCTTAGAATGTCTTTTCCCTACCACCCTCTCACACACATACACACAAACAAACACACATACAGAGTTTTGATTAATAATTATTAATTTTATAAAAATGGGATATTATACATAATTTATATGCTTTTACACTAAGTAACACCTAGTAGAATTTTCTCCATGTCAGTAGAAACAACCTTAATTCATCATTTGTAATATATGTATGAGTTGGGTCATACAAATAAACACAGTCAAAGTCATATCTTTACAATGTTGCACTTGACAGAGGATTTTTACCTTGAGTCTGAATGCACCACATTGAGCAGATCACTCTGAATATAGTTCCAGGACAATTCCACTGCACCAAGGTAGTATCTTCTGATGGCACTAGAGCAGAAATTGAAAAAGCTCAGAAAGAAGCAAGCAAAGAGTGCTATTTGCATGGTTTTTATTACTAGAAAATGTTCAACTAAAGAAATAAAAATTTAACTCTTCTCTAAAATAACTTTAGCTTTTAAGAACAACAACAACAACAAAGTAATGATTTAGTGAAAAGTCCTAAATATTTTGCAGAGCATTTTCTGAAAGTTTCTCTACTGAGAGTGAAAGTAGCATTAGCACTAAACAGAACTGAAAGGATTACTTCCTTTTGAGTAGTAGGAAGCAGACACAGGAAAACTGGAATGGGAAGAGTGGCTGAGCTAAGACTTAACCCATTTCCTGCTGGGTGCATCCTAACAAGTTTGAATCCTTAAGAAAAGGAACAGACTTAGCTCCAAACTTTGTCTCTGTAACTCCTTACATGGGTATTTGGTTCCCTATTCTAAGGAGGAATGAAGTATCCACGCGTTGGTCTTCCTTCTTCTTGATTTTCTTGTATTTTGCAAATTGTATCTTGGGTATTCTAAGTTTCTGGGCTAATATCCGCTTATCAGTGAGTGCATATCAAGTGACTTCTTTTATGATTGGGTTACCTCACTAAGGATGATATCCTCCAGATACATCCATTTGCCCAAGAATTTCATAAATTGATTGTTTTTAATAGCCAAATAGTACTCCATTGTGTAAATGTACCACATTTTCTGTATCCACTCCTCTGTTGAGGGACATCTGGGTTCTTTCCAGCTTCCCATAATCAGCCATCAAACCCAGACACTATTGCATATGCCAGCAAGATTTTGCTGAAAGAACCCTGATATAGCTGTCTCATGTGAGGCTATGCCAGTGCCTGGCAAATACAGAAGTGGATGCTCACAGTCATCTATAGGATGGAACACAGGGCCCCCAATGGAGGAACTAGAGAAAGTACCCAAGATGCTGAAGGGGTCTGCAACCCTATAGGTGGAACAACAATATGAACTAATCAGTACCCCAAGAGCTCGTGTCTCTAGCTGCATATGTAGCAGAAGATGGCCTAGTCAGCCATCATTGGGAAGAGAGGCCCCTTGGTCTTGCAAACTTTATATGCCCCAGTAAAGGGGAACACCAGGGCCAAGAAGTGGGAGTGGGTGGGTAAGGGAGCAGGGCATTTGATAGCATTTGAAATGTAAATAAAGAAAATATCTAATTAAAAAAAAAAGAAAAAGAAAAGGAACAGAATACTGAGGAGGAGCGTTCAGGTGTATTCAAATTCCTAGCCTGTTCTAAAAGTCTGTTCCTTGGTACCTGTAGCAAAGAAACTCTAGACAGTGAAGATTCTGGAATCCGCATGAAATGTAAAAACTTTCCCTTTGGGATTCACCAGATCCTAGCTTACTTTCTCCACAGAAACTTTCCAGCTGCCCACATGGCCTAGAGATCCAGAGAGGAAACCTGTACCCTATGTTTTATTTGCTGTTGCATTTTTATTAATGATTAACATGGGAGGCCCCAGGTAGTCATAGGCAGAGCTACTCTTGGACAGGTGTTCTTGAGTTGTATAAGAAAACCGGCTGATCAAGACATAATGATCAAGTCAGTAAGCAGTGTTCCTCCATGATCTCTGATTTAGTTCTTGCACCCTGGTTCCTGCCCTTTTGAGATTCTGTCCTGATTTCCATCAGTGATTGGTTGTTATATGGAAGTATAAGTTGAAATAAACCCTGTGGTTTTTGGTCATGGTGTTTTATTACAGCCAGAGAAACCGTAACTAAGACACCCTCCCTCCTCAAAAACCTGGAAACAAACTTATCATATGACCCAGCTATATTACTCTTAGGCATACATCTAAAATGATTCTACATTCCATTATAGGGATACTTGTATATCCATATTCATTGCCATTCAATTCATAACTGAATGAAAAAGGAAAGAGCCAACACCCTCCAACTGAAGAATGGATAATGAAAATGTGGTACATTCACACAATGGAATATTACTAAGCTGTAAAGAAAAATGAAATTAAATTTGCAGGTAAATGTATAGAGCTGGAAATAATCATTCTCCATGAGGTAACCTAGACCCAGAAAAACAAATACCTCAGATTCTCTCTCATATGTGAATGCTAACTCTGAATCTTTAGATATCTGTTTTTAATTGGAGTATCCATAGAGATCAGGAAACTAGCAAGGGGCCAACAAGGGAAGGCAGGTTTCAAGGGAAGTGGGATAGATAGACTGCAGTTGATATGAAAAGGGAACAGGAGAAGTTGAAGGGTTGAGTGGGGTAAGGATGGGAGGGCAGAGGAGAGAAGTGCATATGGGTAGTGATTATTAACACTAAAGGTATTTGAAAAAATATATGAAAACCTACTACTGTAGAAGCTTTTTCAATAAAATATACATGTATACATATATAAGAATTTAAATGGAGTTACCCCTACATCAGGGTGACAGTGTCCCTACTAAACACTGCAGGGTAACAAATATAAAGCCCAGTGCCAGGAATGGGTCACCTCTTTTGGAATTTGTTGGCTACATAAACCCCCAAACATTATAGGCTATTGCCAATTTTTTGGCAATCTACAGAACTTCATGGTGAAGACACTACTGCTGATGATACAACATACTTGAGTCATAAAACATGGAGAAATCAAGCTGGCACTGACAAGATTGCACAGTGCTGGAAGGGCACATGTGTGCTATTTGGGGTGACAAGTTATTGACAGTCTTACAAAGCATATAAGAACCTTGTGAAGTAGTATATAATGACTGGTATGGCAAAATAGCCTCACTGCTATGGTAGTGGCATAAATATAATGGGAGTAACTAATCACTTTGTTTGTATTTAGGGCCCACTCCACAGGATAGAACCAATACTTGTTACAGAGCCAAAAACCCATGACTGCCTAAGTCATAGGGAAGAACTACTTTCCTAAATGGACACAAAAATAAACTGCCCCTCCCAATTTTTTACTATTATACCAATAAAATAGGGGATCTTTCAATCCTCATCTGAGAATCTTCTTTTTCTAATAGACTCACAACTAGTATATGTACAGAGAATAAGAGGCAATAAAGTGTTCAACTCTAATTGAGATATTTGTATCACTCCCCTCTCCAGTCGAAAGGGATCCGAAGTCCTGTTTTGGCCTCTGGTACAACGTTCACGTGCTGTACTCAAACACATGCAAATACCCATATAAACAAAGTTAAAAAAAAAAAAACTTTAAAGAGGAAGAAGAAGCAGTCATAATACAAGTGTGTATTATTAAGTGGTTGGAATGCTTTAAAAAAGTGTGAGATGTGTTTTCCTGAACTTGAACAGCGTTGAAATTAATGCCAGAATTAACATAAGTTCATTGTTTACATAAATATGCAAAATCTAAAATAAATAAATAAAGGTGAAATAAACTCTGTCACAACCGAGGCGGAGAGGCTTTCTGCACACGTAGCAAGCATTCCTCTACGCAAGTGTGGGGCTGCAGCTGAGGTTGTTGTAGCAGCTGCTCCAGGACAGGAAAGATGTCTAATGCCCCGCTGTCTCCTGTTGCCAAGCGACTGGAAATATCTGTCCCACCTGCCGGAAGCAAGCTGCGGATGACTAAGGCCTGTTCCTGGTCTCGCGAGCTGAAGCTGTGTCATCGCGATACTAGCCCCCCTCCCCCCGAAATGGCCGCGACCAGTCAAGGTAAAGGCGGGAGCACGCGTGCAAGGACTGGGGTGGAATCACCTTTGTGGCCTAAAGTGAGGGACTGCTGGTCGCCTGCTGGGTTCCTCCTGCCCCAGAGTGCTTAAATAGCTCCTGGAATGGGCAGCGCAGAGACTTTTCTGCGGGTGTTCTGGGATCTGGCCAAGGTCATACTTAAGCTGGCGTTTGAGCTACCCAGGGATGTTATCTCTGCCTAGCTTTTCATTTTCTTCTTTCTTTCTTTCTTTCTTTCTTTCTTTCTTTCTTTCTTTCTTTCTTTCTTTCTTTCTTTCTTTCTTTCTTTCTTTCTTTCTTTCTT
>NC_034613.1:63959416-63966366 GCF_900095145.1 Mus pahari
CTTTCTTTCTTTCTTTCTTTCTTTCTTTCTTTCTTTCTTTCTTTCTTTCTTTCTTTCTTTCTTTCTTTCTTTCTTTCTTTTCTTTCTTTCTTTTTCTTTCTTTCTCTTTCTCTCTCTCTCTCTCTCTTTCTTTCTTTCTTTTTTTTTTTGGTTTTTCGAGACAGGGTTTCTCTCTGTGTAGCCCTGGCTGTCCTGGAACTCACTCTGTAGACCAGGCTGGCCTCCTCATTTTCATTTGTACTTTCCTAATTGATTGTTTTGAAAATAGTAGGAGATATAGTCGGCCCACTCAAAATAAAATCCCAGTGGAGCACCTTTTTTTCTTTCTTTTTGTCCGTTTTCTTTTCTTTTTAGTTATGTTAATTCAGTCAATTCATTAAGCTCACAGTCATTACACTTGATGCAATTGCTCAACAGAATACCTAGAAATTTCTGAGAAATCTTGAGTCTTATATAATTGTAGTGCTAACATTAATTATTGTTGTTTTCCTGGGCCTATAGACAAGGCTTATAAATTTTGTTTAGCAGTGTTTAATGAGCGGACTCTTAATTGTTATCCATCCCATCTCACCCACCATCAACAGATAATTTGGTGTAGTCCAGTCTGGCCTCAAACTCAGCAGTCCTCATGCTTCAGCCTCGCAAGCGTGTGGCACTATACCCAACTTAATCCCACTTTTGACTAGAGCTGTATGTTGAATGTATTGTGTAATATATATATGAATATCTAGTGCTTCTAACACTATTGAAAGGACTTGCTTTGTACTGTGGAGTTACCTGGGTATCTTGATAGGAAAATGATATAATAGTATATATAAATATATTTCTAGACTTTGCATTCAACTAATTTTGTTTATACTTAGGTCAATGCAATCTCAATCTCTCTCTCAATCTCTCTCTCTCTCTCTCTCTCTCTCTCTCTCTCTCTCTCTCTGGTTTTTCGAGACAGGGTTTCTTTGTGTAGCCCTGGCTGTCCTGGAACTCAGTCTATAGACCAGGCTGGCCTCAAATTCAGAAATCTGCCTGCCTCTGCCTCCCAAATGCTGGGACTAAAGGCATGCACTACCACTGCCCGGCTTTTTTTTTTTTTCTTCTTCTTCTTTTTTTTTTTTTTTAATTAGATATTTTCTTTATTTACATTTCAAATATTGTCCCCTTTCCTAGTTTCCCCTCTGAAAACCCCCTATACCATCCCCCCTTCCCCTGCTCACCAACCCACCCACTCCCACTTCCTGGTCCTGGCATTCCCCTACACTGAGGCATCTAGCCCTCACAGGACCAAGGGCCTCTCCTCCCATTGATGACAGACAAGGTCATCCTCTGCTACATATGCAGCTGGAGCCATGAGTCCCTCCATGTGTACTCTTTGGTTGGTGGTTTAGTCCCTGGGAATACTGGTTGGTTCATATTGTTGTTCCTCCTATGGGCCTGCAAGCTCCTTCGGTCCTTTCTCTAGCTCTTCCATTGGGGGCCCTGTGCTCAGTCCAATGGTCAGCTGAGAGCATCCACCTCTGTATTTGTCAGGCACTGGCAGAGCCTCTCAGGAGACAGCTTTATCAGGCTCCTGTAAGCAAGCACTTCTTGGCATCAACAATAGTGTTTGGATCAATGCAACATCTTATTGAATACTGTAGCCTTATGAATCTTGAACTTAGCCAGGCAGTGGTGGCACTCACCTTTAATTCCGGCACCGAGGAGGCAGAGGTGGGTAGATCTCTGTGAGCTTGAGACCAGCCTGGTTAATTCTGGAGCTCCACAGAGAAACTCTGTTTCACTGCTCCCAGCCCCAAAAGCCTTTAACTTAGGTGACTCTAAATTATACTGTCGTTTTGAAAGTTTTGAACACTCTTAAACTTTCTTCCTAAGATTTTTTTTGGCCATTTATCATATAGAAGATTGAATTTTCTCGTATGGTCTGTTTTCAGTGGGACTTTGATATTCCCATCCCAGTAAGAATTGGAGTATATATTCTCTCTTCTTTAATCTGGATGGGATCTGCTCTAGGCCAGTTTGGTGATAGCAAAATTGAATAGCTTCTGAGGCCAGAACTTAAAATGATGACAGTTCTTTCCAGGTCCTTGACCTTTCCTCCACATGAGACAGTCACCTCTTAAACTTAACTTCAATGGTTTTAAGGAAGCCCACTCTAGCCTCTGAGAAAAATAGTCTGTATATATATATATATATATATATATATATATATATATATATATGGCTGTAGACTTTTTAGATTATTCCAGACCCTGCCCTGTAAGTTTTCTAGCTGAAGCCTCAGATATAACAGAATGACAGAGATACCTTAATGGTGCAATTGAATTCTACATGCACAGAACCAGAGACAATAGACAAAATAACTTTGTTTCATGATGTTTGGGCAATTTCTTGTACAGCTATTATAACTTCAACATTATTTTTGGTTCTTTGCCTGTCTATATACATTTTAAAATCCCTTAACCCAGTGGTTTTCAACCTTCCTAATGCTGTGCCCCTTTAATGCAGTTTCTCATGTTGTAGAGACACCAAGCATAAAATTGTTTTGTTGCTACTTCATAATTGTAATTTTGCTATTATGAATTGTAATGTAAATATCTGATATGCAGGGTATCTGATGTTTAATCCCAAAGGAGTCTGATACACAGGTTGAGAACCACAGGTTAAGGTTGAGCCTTAACCTGTAAAGGACATTTTGTGTTTGCTAAGGAATATATTATAAAGAGGATGAACATCTTATTATTGAAAGTCAGGTAGGAATGTAGCTCACAGGCTTAGTTTTTTTAATCTACTTAAATTTAGGAGGGGAGTGCTCTATCATTTATCATTTTTTTCTTTTGCCTGCTAATATTTAGAAATCACCTTAAATATACATATATATATTTAACTTTTACAAGATATTTTAGGTATTGTTGTATACAATAGCATTCATTTAGATAGCAGCCTGGATATTCATTCAAGTACCCTTCATTCCCTTGTTCATTTCAAGAGTTCTACTTAGCATTTCTTGATTGAGTTCCATCAGTATCCCTCTTGAATGTTATTTCTCTCCTATTCTGGTAATCTTCTTGGACTCCAATTATATATGTGTGAAACCTTCTGAACAATTTTGCTTTATTTAATTTTTTAAAAACGATTTATCTATTTATTTATTTAATTTATATGAGTACACTGTAGTTGTGTTCAGACACACCAGAAGAGGGCATCAGATCCCATTACAGATGGTTGTGAGCCACCATGTGGTTTTTAGGAATTAAACTCAGGATCTCTAGAAGAAACAGCCAGTGCTCTTAACTGCTGAGCCATCTCTCCAGCCCCTCATTTAATTTCTTGATCATTTCTGATTCTGCCTCTATTTTCTATTCTTTTTTTAAAATGACAATTCTTGGGTTTTTCTTTTGTTTGTAAACAGTCTTGCATGCTGAGTTTTTAACATTTGTTATCTTAATGCAGTATGTTTCCAAGGAAGAAGGATTGGACATAGTAGGTAAACCCAAGATGATCTTTGTTCAAACCAGGCGTTATACTTTTTTTTCCCCTTTGGTTTTTTGAGACAGGATTTCTCTGTGTAGCCCTGGCTATCCTGGAACTTACTCTGTAGACCAGGCTGGCCTCAAACTCAGAAATCCCCCTACCTTTGCCTCCCAAGTGATGGGATTAAAGGCTGCACCACCGCTGTGGCACCACTGCCTGGGACATTAAACATTTTGTTAGTTTGTTTCCCCTTCCTCCGCTAAGCATTACATTCCAAAGCTTTGTTTCCTGATTACAAAATGGGATTAATAAGTAGTACCTATCTTTTCCTGTACATTGTCTAGTAAAAGCACCCAGTCAAATATTGTTTACTTATTAATTGGAGATCTATGTAATACAGAAAATTGGTTTGTAGGTGGCTCCTAAAGAGGTGAATTTAAAAATACATATTTAGAATGCTTTTATTTTATAGCACTGTTTTTCCATGTCAGTTCAATTGTTTTTAAATTTGAGAGGAAAAACAATAGAAGACTAAGCCTAAGTTTTCAAGGTACTACAATACATATATTCAAATTTATTTATTTTAGTCAGAATTTCTAAAATTCCGATCCAGAATTTCAGAGATAATTTACTATTTAAAATAGTTACCTGTCTGCTTTAAAAAAAATCTCTTAATCTTGTTAGGAATAGTGGAAAACTATTATAAAAGTAAATATTTTCTTATTTTCTTAGTTCTTTTTTTAGTTTTTTATTTGTATATACTAATCAGACACCATGATGGATTTTATTATGATTTTTATACACTTATACAATCTGTTTTAATCATACTTAACTTTTGTCCTTCCTTATTCCTTCTGATCCCCTTCAATTGTCATCTTGTTTTCACTATACTTTTTTTTTGATGACCCATTGAGTTTCATTAGGCTTATTTATAGCAACATGTGTGAGAGATTGTTTACTAGCGCATAGGCACCTTACCATTGGCTATACCACTGAAGAAAATGTCTACTCCTTTGGCAGTAACCAGTAACTACATATCTTCATTCTTTTATAGGAAACTTTGATGGAAAATTTGAGGCACTGGATCTTGCAGAATTAACTAAAAAACAACCATGGTGGCGTAAGCTGTTTGGGCAGGAATCTGGGCCATCAGCTGGAAAATATAGTGTAGCAACCCAGCTGGTAATTGGGGGTGTTACTGGATGGTAAGTAGTGTTAAAGATTTGCAGTTTTTTGTGCCTGATTTAGTAGCATAGTTATAGAAACTGTCTACTAATTAATGAAAACACACTGACTTTACTGAAATTGTTCAATATGTAGTGGACCATCAAATTAAAGTACTATTTGATATTTATGCATGTACTATCAGGTCCAAAAGAAACTTCAACCCCCCAAACTCCAAAAGACACTCCAAATATACAGAAATAAGCTCAGCCTGGACTATAAGAGGATTTCTGGTGGTTAGATGAAAAGTCAGCATTCCTTAAGAACTTTTGACACTGATGTTCTTCTGTCAAAAGGAGTCATTCCCTTATCTCTGAAAAAAGAGATATATGGCTCTCCAATTAACACATATTAACATATTAAGGTCCATGCTAGTTTTCAGGCTCCCTAAATTCCCTATTCACATGTACTTGTTATACATTTCAAAGCCCTAACACTGGACTCTCTCTCCTCACAGCTACTCACACTTCATATAACCTGGCTATTCTCTGCTATTTCTCTCACTATTCTCTATCCCCTGCTATTCTCTCCTAAGAAGTCCATGTCCAGACTGCTGACTATGTGTAATTTACTCCTCTTTCTGCTCTGAACTCTTCCAGATACCTCTGACTGTTCTCTCTCTTATATCTACAATAAAAATCATCCCCTTAACTATACCATGGAATGTCTGGTGCCAAAAACCTTGCATATAGGCAGGCACTATTTAAAGTTTATATATAGGTATCTCCTTCTTAAAATGACTTGGTAATTTTAATATCTATGTCCTTTTTGTAGAAATTGAGGCTCAGAAAGTTTATCTAGATTCTAGGTCAAGGCAACATAGTAAGTGGTAGATTAAGATGTTAACCATTAATATTAGCTTTTAATGGTGCAGTTTTCATTTGTTGATGTATATAAAATGTTTAGAGCCAATTCGGTGAGTGAATAATGAATCCATAAATCTCAGAAAGTCCTTTTGAAAAATGTTGTTGTAATGCAAATACAGTGTCGCATCTGCTCGACCAGCAAGGAAGACGCAACACAGGAACTCTTCTTTAAGCAGTTTATTCGGGAACCTTGAACAATCTTCTGACCCCAGGACACACCCAGCCCACACTTATAAGCACTCTGGTCCACCAACCCTGGAATGCCACGTGAGCAATGTGGATAGGCTCATGCATGCGGAAGCAAGCTCAGACCTCAGCCTTAGCCATATATGGAGTTATTTATCACAGAGAGCACTCACCCTCAGGATGGTGGAAGGTAGAAGCCAGCACCATCTTTAAGGCGCAGCAGACGCAGCTCTCTACAACACAGAACAGCTATCTATAAGGAATAGTTGGAGAACAAATTCCCATATAATAACCATTGAGGCTAAAAAATATGGCTAGTGTCCCTAGAACTCTAAAAGTTGTTGGGGAGTTGCTTCTTTACTTTCCTTCTTAATTTTAATAATTTATTGCAGTTAATCTGGTTTTGAAATTTGAATAAATATAATCACTATGAATTCTTTTGATTATTGCTTCTTTGTTGTTGTTTTGTTTTTCTGAGATAGGATTTATCTGTAGTTCTCGCTGTCCTAGAACTCATACTATACAACAGGTTGGCCTCAAACTCACAGAGAACCACCCACCTCTGCTTCCTGAGTGCTTGGATTAAAGACAACACACTAGCACTGCCTTGCTTGATTCTTGCTTTTAAAAATGTTTTCTGTATTCAACCATATCATATGAAGCTCGTTTCTTCATTGTCATTTGTATTTAGAATTCCACTGTATGAATATACCATAGGATATTTTCCCAGTTGACCTTTTTCAATTTTTGAATAATGTAGACAATGATAATATGAAATTATTTTGCAAATTTCCTACTGTGAATGGGTACATTATTTCCCTGGTGTCTGTACCTAGTAGTCACTAAACTATTGGGTGTATATGTCTTTAACTTCATGAGATAGTGTCAGGCTGATGCCTAAAAGTGGTTACACAGCCACCAAGGACCAAGTGTTTCTGTTTCACTACATCCTTGACCATATTTGTTGTTGCCATACTGGTAATTTCTTGCTAGCCTTTACAAGTAGTGTTTTTCTCATTGTGATTTCGTTTGCATTTTTCCCAAGTAGGGGTAAAAACTGAAGACTTTTATATGTATTTATTTACTACTTAGAATTTTCTTTTAAATTACATGTTTTTCACCTATGAAGTTGTCATTTTTTGTAGTATTCATTTTTAAGAGTTTTGAGTGTGTGTGTGTGTGTGTGTGTGTGTGTGTGTGTGTGTGTGT
>NC_034613.1:63966536-63971196 GCF_900095145.1 Mus pahari
GTGTGTGTGTGTGTGTGTGTGTGTGTGTGTGTGTGTGTGTGTGTTGTGTGTTGGTTTTCTTTTGTTTTGTTTTGTAATGGAGTCTTTGGCTCAGCAATGAAGAAACTTAGCAGGGCCAGGCCTGGCAAACATGGTAATGTCAGGCCTTGCCCTTCCCTCTTCCCTCTCCCATGTAAACCATAGATTATATCCTTAAAGGTAGCCATCAAGGTCTCTTCCCTTATTTGGACACTTTCTTATGCTAGACTCATTCCTCAGGGATGCAATTTATGTGAGAGGGAAGTGGAAAGGGCAAGATGCTGCCAGTACCATGTTTGGTAGGCCCGAGTCTAAGAAGGCCCTTCAAGCATGGTTCAGGACTTGTGATCCTCCTACCTCTGTGTCTCAAGTGCTATTGTATACCACATTTGTAGTATGGCTCAGCCATACTATTTGTCACTTAAAAATTATAAATGAAATCCTTTGCTTATACAAAAAATTTCACACAAATGTTCCTAGTTTTATTTGTAATACCTGAAAGTAGAAACAGTCTAAACATATACAAAAAGGGAACAACTTCAATACCATGTCTTTATACCTGTATCAAAAATCAATTTACAGGGGGTTGGGGGAGGAATGGAGAGATGGCTCAGCAGTTAAGAGCACTTACTGCTCTTCCACAGGTCCTGATTTCATTTTCCAGCAAACACATGGTGGCTCATAACCATCTGTAATGCGATCTGAAGCCCCTTCTGGTGTGTCTGAAGACAGTGCACTCAAATATATATAAAATAAAAAAATAAATCTTTTTTTAAAAAATCATTTACCATCTGTTCATTAAATTAATCTGTCTGTTGGTCAGCAAGATATCTTGGGTAAAGACACTTGCCATCATGCCTGAGGACCTGAGTTCAATCTCAGGGACCCACATGGTAGAGGAGAGAGCTGACTCATACAAGTTGCCTCTGACTTCTACATGTGCACACATATGTACTGAACACACACACACCAAAACAAACCATTTTTAAAAATTCATTTAAAAATTGATTTGTCTTGGTGCCGGTATCATATTGTTCTGATAACTATCACTTTATTTTCTTGTATTTATTTCATCTTTATAGGTTATATATAATCTATTGATATAAGGCCAATATATCACAATAGATGATCAACATAGAATCCTAAATACCTATATAAATATTTTATATTTGATGCTGTTGTTAGTACTGTTACTCAAAAAAATTCATTTTCCTGTTATTTAATTACTTGTATATAGAAACAAAATTTCCTAAAGTCATTTATTGAATTCCAGAGTTTGGGAACACTCAAGACATTTTTTTTTTTGGTTTTTGGTTTTTGGTTTGTTTTTTTTTTTTCAAGATAGGGTTTCTCTGTATAGCCCTGGCTGTCCTGGAACTCACTCTGTAGACCAGGCTGGCCTCGAACTCAGAAATCTGCCTGCCTCTGCCTCCCGAGTGNAGCCCTGGCTGTCCTGGAACTCACTCTGTAGACCAGGCTGGCCTCGAACTCAGAAATCTGCCTGCCTCTGCCTCCCGAGTGCTGGGATTAAAGGCATGAGCCACCATGCCATGCAGGTTTTACTTTTTTTTAAAGCACCAAGTTTTATATGGATTTGACCTTTAGTCCTCATGCTTACACAGTAAAGTACTTTGTTCACTACACTATCTCCTCAGCCTCCTTTTTTTTAAAATTCCAGTTTGAAATATCTTCCTTAAAAAGAAAAAAAAAAGAACTATCTTCCTTTTGAAGAGAGTGTTTAGATTCTTTGTATATAATTTTTTGAGTCAGGGTCTCTACATAGCCCTAGCTATCTGGAACTCTCTATGTAGACCAGACTGGCCTCAGACTCACAGGTATCCACCTGCTTCTGCCTCCCGAATGTCAAGAATAAAGACGTGCATTACTATGGCCAGCTTGCATATATACACTTTTTGTTGACAAGCTTCATATAGGGTGGTACATGCATGTATTCTTGGTGTATGCAAGCGGCCTAGTTTTAAAAAAAATGAAATGGATGCTCCATGGTTAGAGGTGGGAAGAAATTTTTATTGTGGATAAGAGAGAGAAAAAACATCCAAGGCCATCTGAAAAAGTCCAGAGCTAAGAGAAAAAGAATCAGACTGGACATGGCCATATCTGCAAAACAAGGGAGAATAGCAGGGAATAGCAAGAGATAGAGTAGTGGGAATGGTAGTGAGAGAACAGTGGGAATAGTGAGAATTCAGGAGAGGGTATACCTGGTCTATACTGAGAATAAAGTGGGTCTGGGAGAAAGGAAACCTGTTAACTGAAACAACCTCGGGGTTTGGGGTAGGGGTGGAGGTGAAATGGGCTAGAATGCTAATGTGAACTTTGAAATGTATAATGGGTACTCATGAATAGGAACTCTAGGAACCTAGAGGCTAGCATGGGCTTCTGTTTCTGTACATTGTAAGAGGAGCTAAATCATTTCAAAGTAAGTAGGATATGAGCATTGTTAGAAGTTCCTGCTTGTGTGCATCTGACAGTCTGTCACGTCTGATCTTGGTTTGGTTTCACAGGTGCACTGGTTTCATATTCCAGAAGGTTGGAAAATTGGCTGCAACAGCTGTAGGNGGTGGATTCTTTCTCCTTCAGGTTTGTATGTTAAGTTTTTTTTAGGTGTTTGGAAATTCTACTTGCTCATTAACATATTGTGAGAAATTATAGCCCTGGATATATTACATTAAAATAGTTTATACATTTGGTTTTGTGTGCTATTTTTTAATGCTACTAATCATTTGAGTGAAATCTTAAGTCCTAGTCACATTTTATTTCATGTTTATACTGTTAAGAGCCACCACGTGGTTGCTGAGAATCAAACTTGGATTCTTTTGAAGAGTAGCTAGTGCTCTTAACCACTGAGCTATCTCTCCAGCTAATTTTTTTTTTCTTATTGACTTCAATAAAAACTTCACTGTCGATAAGTGCAAATGTTTTGCTTTACATATACATATTTTCTCTAATTTATTTGGGTAATTAATTGGGTGATGGTGTTATGGATAACCCTAATTTATCAGAAACAACATACTTGAATCAATTTTATTCTGTCCACATTTCCATGAAAAATTGTTTACATTGAACTTACTACTTTGGCTTTCACTTAACATCTTATTTTTAAATTTTACTTAAAATTTTGTCAAACTCAGTGTATACATTAAATTATTGCCAACAGTTGAAGACAGTTGTTTATTTCTATTACCAAATATGGAACATTGAATGTAGTATGTACGTTTTGCCCAAAAGCCACAAAAATAACTTATTTCTCCAAAAATGTAAGTCAAAAGAGTTTTGATTACCTATTTTTAAGATTTATCTTGACAAAAAGAAATGCCAAAGACCATGTTCCTTATTACATTGTTATTACTGTTAAATTTGTAGCTGGCAAACCATACTGGATACATCAAAGTTGACTGGCAAAGAGTAGAAAAAGACATGAAGAAAGCCAAAGAGCAGTTGAAAATACGTAAGAATAAGCAAATACCAACTGAGGTCAAGAGCAAAGCTGAGGAGGTAAGACTTGTTTTGTTCAGGTTTAGTATATGGTAAGTACAGGCAGTTTTGTGTACAAAACAGGATATATAATTATCTCAGCAGTATAAAAAGCTTTATGATAACAAAGAACTTGGCGCAGTGAGACAAAAACTATATTCTATGACACTTTTAGAATATCATTACTGTAAAAACAATTTGCATGGGACAAGGCTTCATTATATAACCCAGGCTGGCCTTTAATTCCTGCTTCAACCTCTTAAGTGCTAGGATAACATGCATGTGCTACCTAGTGCATTTCGCAAAGGCACTTTTAAAATGTATTTTATTTTATTTTTTATGTGTATGGGTTTTTGCCTAGATGTATATCTGTATATGTATAGATACAAGTGTGTACCTGTGGTGCTTGTAGGGGCAATAAGAGGGCAGCAGATCAGGGGCTGCTCTTCTAGGGTTCCCAAGTTCAATTCCCAGCAACCACATGGTGACTCATAACCATCTGTAGTAGGATGCAGTACCCTCTTTTGGTGTGTCTGATGGGTGCAACAGTGTACTCACATAAATAAAATAAATAAATCTTAAAAAAAAAGAGGGCATCAGATCTCATGGAACAACAGTTACCAATGGCTATGTGCTGTCATGTGGGTGCTGGGAATTGAACATGGGTCTTCTGTCTTTCCAGCCTCTTGTAAAGCTTAGTAATTGAAGTATTTGATGACCTTTGTCAGTAAATGAGAATACAAAGGAAATGAAGATAGTAGTTGTAGTTAACTAGTTCTGTGGGGGTACCACAGTTGGTGGGGTGTACTGCCAATGTGAACATTTTGAATTACATTTTATCTCTGTGCCTGCTCATCTTTGAAATAGCCAAACTCTGTTTGTTCTGCACATGATTAGTAGAAATGCTTAGATTATGGATTGGTAGCCTTTTTCTGAAGATAGCCAGATGGTAAATATTTTCAGTTTTTGAGTTATGGTCTCTGTACTGGATAGCTTTGTGTCAACTTGACAAAGCTGGAGTTATCACAGAGAAAGGAGCTTTAGTTGGGGAAATGCCTACATGAGATCCAGCTGTGGGGCATTTCCTCAATTAGTAATCAAGGGGGAGAGGCCTCTTGTGGGTGAGACCATCTCTGGGCTGGTAGTCTTG
>NC_034613.1:63972801-64033919 GCF_900095145.1 Mus pahari
CTTTCCTCCCCAACTTGCTTCTTGGTCATGATGTTGTACAGGAATAGAAACCCTGACTAAGACAGTCTCTATCACAACAACCTGACTTCCTCATATAGAGTGAAAATAGCCATAGATGATATATGTCCTCCACCCACATGAATGTGCACTCATATATACATATTACCCAGATAAACATATGAAAATA
Source organism: Mus pahari (assembly GCF_900095145.1). Classification (NCBI taxonomy): domain Eukaryota; kingdom Metazoa; phylum Chordata; class Mammalia; order Rodentia; family Muridae; genus Mus; species Mus pahari. Next base: position 63,972,989 of record NC_034613.1, read on the forward strand.
TAAGTAATTTTTTTAATTTTTCTTTAGTAGACCTCTGTTTGAGGAAATGTTAAGGGCTGCAGTGGAAGTGAAACAAGGAGACATAATGTCCCTAGATTTATTTTGTTTCTGGAATAAAGTATCCTGACCCAAAGCAACTTAAGGGAGGAAAGGGTTGATTCAGCTTACAATTCTAGGTTTCAGGCCATCATTGAGGGGAAGTCAAGGCAGGAAGTTGGACAGCTAATCGCATTAATCCTAAATTGAGAGCAGAGAGAAACAAATGGATCTTTGCTGTCTGCTTTCTGTCCCACACAGCATTACCTCTGACCAAGTGATCAATTCATAGCCAAAGACCATGCGGCAAGAATTACAGAGAATATTCTTTGCTGGTTGGCAGACAGGCTTATGCTCACCTAGCTTTTTTGTACAGTTCATGACCACCTGTCTAGGGAATGGTGCTGCCCACAGTATTGTAGGCCATCCTATAGTAATCATGACAGTCCCTTACAACATGCTCAGGTCAATATGATCTAAGTCAGTGGTTTTCATCCTGCCTAATGCTGCAACCCTTTAATATAATTCCTCATATTGTGGTGACCTCCCAATCATAAAATTATTTTTATTGCTACTTCATAAATGTAATTTTGCTATTGTTATGAACTATAATGCAAATTATCTGTGTTTTCAAATGCTCTTAGGCAACCCAAGAACCACAGGTTGAAAAACACTGATATAGGCAATTTTTCAATTGAGATTCTCTTCTCAGATAATAGTTGGTTGTGTCAAGTTGACAGTTAAAGCTAACTAGGATATCTAGATACAGAGGTAGTGAAGAGACACTGTACTTTGCATAATGGTGCAAGGAGGATGGACTGAGAGTAATGGGAATGTAACAAATGCAAATGGCTTACATAGTTGGAAAGTGCCTAACTTCAAGAACTGATTTGGCCTGGCCTGCGGATATGGCTTAGTGGATAAAGTGATTGCCATGCAAGCCTGAAGACTACAGTTTTGGATTCCTAGCACTCATGTAAATGCCAGGTGGGTGAAGTGGTCTGCTTTCAGTCCCATAGCTATGGCAAGAATCACCAGAGCAAGCTGGCTAGCCCGAATTGTAACCTCTTGGTCCAGTAAGAGATCCTGCCTCAGTATATAATGTAAGTGAACTAGGAAGACACCTATCCATCTTGGCCCTTTATACATATGTGCACATATTCATACATATGTACGTACAACAAATACACACATGTACACACACACCACACAATGCAAAAACAAAAAGAAATGATTAGGTCAGAATGTTGGATATATTATTTCATATTTCACATTTCTCCTGAAGTAGTCAGGAGAATAATAAAATGATAAGATAGCCATACAGAATGCCTATCCATGTATGTACTAAACCTTAGATGAATAGGAAGTTTTGTAGTAAAGTAACTCAGTATCAAATCTTCTGTTTTTCAGGTTGTATCATTTGTAAAGAAGAATGTTCTAGTGACTGGAGGATTTTTTGGAGGCTTTCTGCTTGGCATGGCATCCTAAGAACTTCACTTCATTGCTCTGTTTTTATTGTTGTTGTTTGTTTCTTGCCAGCAGCTTCTACACTCCAACATAGGACAATCGGCACTCCTCTTCCTCATCTTCTCCTGTGCCTTCCTCCCTGTTGTAGCAAATCTGAATGGCTTTAATAGGTTTCTCCTAGTCCAAGGTTAATACAGACCTTCTCAATCTTGACAAGTTGGAAGAGACAGTAGATGTTAACTCTTCCAGTACCCTCCTTACTTGGTTGGTGTGTAGCTTAACAAGAATGTTCCTTTTCCCCTATGTAAGATCCTTTTCCAAACTTAATTTGGAAAAGCAGCATGTAGTTACCTTAGTAAAAGTTACATGAAAAGGAACCAAATACATTTGCCTTTAGGCATGAAAAATTTTGGTATCTTGGTGTATGCTTTCTTTTTAAATTGGTTTTAGGCTATAGAAAGAGAGTTATTTATACTTGCTATAATTATCTTGNCAAAATGGCAGTGAAATACCAACACTAAAAATATTAAATATTAAATCAACTTCTGCTAACAATGCATGAAATAATGTAAGTATTATATACTGTAGGTGGGTCTTTATGGAAACCAGCTGTAAGAACTTCATGAAATACAACATTTAAGCAAGAATTTTAAATTTATTTCTTTTACATATGAGTGCTCTATCTGCATGTACACCTCTGTGCCAGATCCCATTACAGATGGTTGTAAACCACCATATGATTGCTGGGAATTGGACTTAGGACCTCTGAAGAACAACCAGTGCTTTTAACTGCTGAGCATCTCTCCAGTCCCTTAAGCAAAAATTTTAAAGANATGTTCCAGGCATTCAGAAGTAAGAATATCATATGTGTAATAAATTATTTTCATCAAATGCAATCTCCATCAGAATTATTGTTTAAAATAAAAATCTATGTATACTTTACATTATTCCATAATAGCTCAACTATTACCATGAGCTCAACTCCAACTACAAAATCATCTTCCAGAAGTCGTCTTCTATCATCTTCATTATACCCACAGGGCTTACTACTTAATAGATTTCAAATATTTTTGAATATATTAATTGTAAAGAAAGCTTCCCGTTAAAGGTTAGATTTACCTCAGATGAATTCTTAGATAATAGATGATCGTTTGTGCAATAATGTATTTTTAAGGTCATACATTAAATAAAATTACTTTTTTGACATACCTTAGCAATGACATACTTTTGAAAATCGAAACTACCAGTGGATTTGCAAAACTAATTAGGATTCACCTATTTGCATTTCCTCACTACGTTTGATTTTATTTGAGCCAATGTAAGTTATTCTACTTGCAATACATATTAGTCATCTTTCCTTACATGGTAGTATAACCTGCCTTGGAACATATTTTTCTCAAAAATTTGAAGATGATTTTTCACTATTTATTGTGGAAACATAAGAGAGTACAGTGATTTCCCCAAGTATCCATTGCTTGCCTATAGCAATCATGTAATTGTATTTTTTATCAATTATTATAATATACCTGCCATTTTATTGTTTACAATATNTATTCAATACTAAAAATCTAAGTATTTTTTTGTTTTAAAACTTTAAAAAATCATACCTTTTTATTACAGAAAAATTAATAATGGTTCTTTAATATCAAAAACATGCAGTATTTAAAATCCTCTTTGTANGTACAATATATTTATTGATAACTGTGTGCCATCATCTGTTTTATAGTTCTCTGTATTCTTGGGTTTGTGCCATTTATGGTGATTCTTGCTGTAGCCATGTTGTTCTCCCTGTGTCTTAACAGTATCATTGGCATGGTGAGNGCAAAAGCTACTGCAATGCCCCTTTGGGTGTGTGGTGAGGAGTGGTCATCTAGTATCTCTCTAGTGGGTTAGCAGCTGACTTCTGATCCATCTGCTTTCTTCCTGATTATTAGGGGTTACAACTAATAGGCTAGTGGATTGGAGTTCCTTCAAAAGGTTATAATAGGTAATGGTCTAGACTCAGATTCTACCCNGGTCTGAAATAAAAATCTATAATTCTATCCTGAAGTTTGGTCAGACTCCACTTGTGTTTGTGTAGAGGTAGTGCAGAGGGTTATTAGTCACAATTAGCACACTTCAAGTTCCAGTTTAGGTCAGTGGTTAGTGAAATAGCCTCAAGCAGTTTGGGAAACCTCTATTGAGGGCTCATTGAGTCAGCNTCTTTGCTTTATCTTAAATGGGAGATTACTGGGGATGTAGCTCAGTGATAAAGCATTTGCCTAGTGTTTGGGTTCAATCACCAACATTATGAGAACAGACTAGCCAAGCAGGCTTGAGTTTAAATNGGAGATTACATTTTCTGAAAAAAGCAGGTAGCTGTCTTTCCATGCACAACCTAAATGTTACCAGGGTGAGGCAGNTACACTATTGAATACATTTGGTTTTGATTAGTGTTAATGTTTCCAGTGAAAATGACTCCCAGCCGGGCGTGGTGTCGCATGCCTTTAATCCCAGCACTTGGGAGGCAGAGGCAGGCGGATTTCTGAGTTCGAAGCCAGCCTGGTCCACAAAGTGAGCTCCAGGACAGCCAGGGCTACACAGAGAAACCCTGTCTCGAAAAACCAAAAAAAAACAAACAAAAAAAATGACTCCCATAGTCTCATAGGGAGTGGCACTAATAGGAGGTGTGACCTTGTTGAAAGAAGGTGTACCTTATTGGAGGAAGTGTGTCACTGGGAGTGGGATTGAGGTTTCAGAAGATCAAGCAAGGCCTACTGGTTCATTCTCTTCCTGTTGCCTACTGATCCAGATGTAAAGCTCAGCTCCTTTCTCTAACACTATGTCTGCCTGTAACACTATGTCTGCCTGCCTAGAAGCTGCCATGCTTCCCACCATAAGGATAATGGACTAAACCTCTGAACTGTAAGCCAACCCCAATTAAATGTTTTCCTTTATAAGAGTTGCTGTGGTCATAGTGTTTCTTCACAGAAATAGAAACCCAAAATAAGACAATTAGCAAGACCTGTTTGGCAGGGCACATTTTTTTTTTCAAATACCCAGAATACAGTAAAATGATAGCCCCTTTACCAGAGGTGATAGAGTTGAATTTCCTTGATGTAAGATACTGAAAAGCTTGGTGTTTAAAAATGTGTTGGTATTTTTACTTCCCCTTGCTGGCAGAAATGCAGTAACATTACTTCTATCACTACTCTATAGCTCCTGGTTCACTTCTGGTACCCCTGAAGGGCACTATGGCTCTGCCCTTCATCCTTACCACTCTGGACAACCCTTTGACCAAATGCACCTCCCATAAGGGATAGGGTAAAATGAGGATGCTGCTACAGAGTTGCAATCCTTATGATATTCTCCATTAGACAGAAGGCCAAGGGGTAGAGTCGGAGGCAGTCTCTTTTCTGGCATGCCTGTGTGGGCTTAATGGATAGATTACAACATTTCCACTCTATGCAAGGCTCTATAATACCATTTTTGATCAGAAACCCAGGGGATATAGGCCCACACATTGTTTGTGATCATTCTTATAACATGCTAACAAGACTCCTTCAAATGACCCCTTGTTTGCCATGACCCCTCACCACTCTAGACATTGGTAAGCAGTTTTGAGGTTTTTGACTCCCCTGTATGGCCCATCATTTGGGCCAGAGCTCTTGCTGCTGGAACTGGGAAATTAATGTCTCATAGATTGTGACAGACTAGAAAAAATTCAAATGGATTCAGCAAAGAAAGAGCTATGTAATTCTAGTTACTGTAGTTTTAAGGTGTGGGTTGTGGTTTTTGAAGGTAGAAGTCTGTAGTTAATAAGAATATTCTCATTTTTTTTTTTATATTTGTCAGAAAAAAATGTACAGAACTAAGGGTTAAGCTCTTTTTTTAAACCTGTACTTTTTAGTTTGGGAAAATATCATAAATCCCTGAAACATTGATATACAAATGAATTTGACATTTTTTTCAATACAGTGTTTCATCTGACAGGGAAGTTTTTGTCCATACATCCTAGCAAGGAAATGAACCTGCTTCCTAAATTAGTAGTTTTCTTTTCATCATGAGAACTTGACTTTGTGAAATAAAGCCTTTATTTAAAATATGCTCTTTGGTCAGTTAATCAGATTACTGTAAACTGTTGGAGAAAACTTTTAGTTCTGGACCTGATTTCCCAGAATCTATGCAGTGTTGCTTAGACCCTGTCCTGCTTTTATTCTTCTTAGGAGCTGGAGAATTTCAAGAAACGCCAGCCTGCCTGCCTTCTTTTCCTTTGTCCTTTCTTCTTCCTACTCCTTTCTGTTCCCAGTACCTCTTTTCACATTTTTGATGTATCAAAACTATCTCCTTTTTCCAATAATAAAATGTTAAGAAATTATGTGATTACTAAGAGCATAAGTTCTGATCCTTGCTTACACAAGGGAATCACCTGTGTAATCACCTGTTGGATGTGTGGCTCTTATCCTAATGGTTTTGACTACACTGGTCCAAGATGTCATTGTGTCATGCCGAGGTTTCACAAACCTCAGATTTTCTTGATCAGTGAAGACAGATCCACTGAAGAGTTGGAAGTAGGTGCTAAGAAAATTGCAATTCTGTTAACAAGTGAATACTTTTTTTTTTCTTTTTTTCAAGACAGGGTTTCTCTGTATCGTCCTGGCTGTCCTGGAACTCACTTTGTAGACCAGGCTGGCCTCGAACTCAGAAATCCACCTGTCTCTGCCTCCCAAGTGCTGGGGTTAAAGGCACGCGCCACCACTGCCCAGCGTGAATACTTTTTAAATTGTATTTTAAAATTAACCTGAAATGATTTCTGGATACTGAACACAAGTGTAATATCACAATTTACTAAGTTACATTGTCAAGAAGAAAGGCATACTATGACAAAATAGAGAAGTGGGGATTTTTGCCATCAGTATATGCTGAAACCCTGCTGCCCAAATGTCACCCACTATTATTGAAGAGTACTTCCCAGTGTTACTGTGTCAAAAAACCAGGAGCTAAAACTGAGATAATGCAGGGCAAAATTTTTATTTTTAAAATAAAATTGTGCCTAGCTTATAGTCCCCCTTAGTAGGTCAATGGGGTGGCATTTACCCTGTAGCAGAGGAATTCTTATATAAGTTCTTCATGCCTTTTGTAAATAAACAAAGCTTAACAGAAGCAGAACTTTTGCCATTAGTATTTAGCATAAACATTTTATTACAAGTTTTAAATGCCAGTGTAGTCAGCCAGTTTCAGAAAGCCTCATTTTTCAAGTCAAGTTGACCTGGTTCTCAGAAGGACTTTGTATTCTATTGGCTTAAAAATGAAACAAAACAAAACAAAAAACATAAATATAAGTGCAATTACCAAGACTTTGGAAACAAGTCTGGAACTGACTTGGGAGAATGGAGGGCCTGTTATTATTTAACCCATATTAAACTCAATGGTAAGGTAGAAATGGGGGAGTCAGCTTCTAACAGTAGCTAAGGTCTGTCAATCACTAACTGATTAACAGCATCAATAGCTGCTTGGAAGTGTTTGTGTTTTCAATATGAGGGATGAGATCATAGTTGTCACAAGAGTTCTTCCCCAGAGACTGAGTTTCAGTGTTAGTCTTGGTCAGTGTTATATAAAAAGTACTTCGGTGGCTATTTAATTTTTATGTATGCCATAATAGCTAAAGAGAATAGTTTAAAGAAAGGAACAACTACTTGGAAGCTTTTGAAGTTCAAATTAAGGTAGTAATTTTTTTTTTTTTTTGGTTTTTCAAGACAAGGTTTCTCTGTATAGCCCTGGCTGTCCTGCAACTCACTCTGTAGACCAGGCTGGCCTCAAACTCAGAAATCCACCTGCCTCTGCCTCCGGAGTGCTGGGAATAAAGGCATGTGCCACCACACCCGGCTTAAGGTAGTATTCTTTTTTTTTTTTTTTTAAGATTTATTTATTTATTTATTATATGTAAATACACTGTAGCTGTCTTCAGACACTCCAGAAGAGGGCGTCAGGTCTTGTTAAGGATGGTTGTGAGCCACCATGTGGTTGCTGGGATTTGAACTCCGGACCTTCCGAAGAGCAGTCGGGTGCTCTTACCCACTGAGCCATCTCACCAGCCCCTAAGGCAGTATTCTTAAAGAGACAAACCCTTACAATGTTTTAAAACTTGATTAAGTAAAAAAAAAAAAACAACTGCTTTTAACTGTAATTTAGACTCATAGATGATATAAATATAATTGTAATGTGCTTTATTAAAATGGTTTTACTAAGAGTTGGATTGAGGAGGGTGTGCGGAGGGGGGCTTTGGCAGAATTCACCAGGATATACCATTATGGGAAAGTTCCATCATGTGCACCATGATGAGATACTAGGATTTAATCTCCCTGGTATGTAGACAGATAGGAAGAGCGACCATAGCTAAGTAATAAAGATGGAACATTTTCAAGATAGTTGATTTTCTCCTCACACTCCTGACTTGAGACAAAAGCCTGGTAGCTCAAAACAAGCTTTTTGTCTTTCATCAGCAGGGGTCCTGCTGGTGGACCAGCTCAACAAGTTCAAGGCATGGTCAGAATATGTTATATACAACAGTTGTGGGGCAATCAATCAGCCATCCTTTATTTCTTCAAACTGACCAACCCTAAATTAGGGGAGGAAAACTTCAGAGATTTAAAAATCCCCAGCCTTCAAGAAGAGACTAGATTTTTGTCTTCCTGGGGCTCCACTCTGCATTGCAGAGGGTCTTTTTCTGTGTGTCTCCTGAATGTGTATATCTCCTTACCCACAATAAATGCCTTTCTTCACCTGTTGATTCTACCTGAGCTTTCCCTGGTGCCACCTGTTGCCCTCAAGCTTTTTCTTGCCATTCAATCCTTTAACTGCCAGATTAAGACCTCTAGACTATGTCAATGGTATATGCACATGCCTATACTCAAATCACACATATATACACTAAAAGTTAAAAGAAAAAAAGAAAATATTTGGTATCAAAAAATGGTATTTGGATATCAAGGAACTGCCAGAATTTTCTCATGTTCTTACAAACACATTTTTATCCTTTTTTTTTTTTTGAGATAGTGTCACAACATAGTCTAGACTACTCTAGAGTAGCTGAGGATAACCTTGAACTCCTGATTCTCCTGACTTCACCTGAGTGCCTGGTTTATGAAGTGCTGGGGATCAAACCTATGGCCTTGTTCACATTAACCAAGTACTCTACCAACTGAGCTACATCCCTAGTCCCAAAAGGCATCTTACTTTGGGGGAGGAGGGTTGGTGAAGGACAATAGTAGTACTAGTAACTATTTGAGGAAAGCAAATGGATATAAAATAGCTGTCTGCTATTAACAGGTTTCCTTTAATAGTTTTGCTTTGATATCATCTGGATCTACTATAGATTTTGGTTATAAGGAAATAAAAGATAAACCAATTAAAATTCTTATTTCTATTGATGCCTGCCTGACTACTGTACAACAGTTTCCTCTGAGATTGAAATTGTTGGGATTCGGACGAACATCTGAGGTGCATATTTTACATACCAAAGCAGACCTGGCCTCCAGGTTCTCCCAGCATTGATTGTCCAGTTCCTACCTGTTGCAGGACATGAGTGGCATATCCTGCCCTCTGCCCTGAACTTTCCAGCTGAAGGGCTGGACTTCCCCTCCCATAGAAGCTCTATATAATCCAGACAGCCTGGTCTCTCCCTCTTTCTGCATTTTCTTTCTCACTACTTACACCCTTTCTCTTTCCTCTCCCCTTTGTCTCCCTCCCCATAGTGACTTCCTTGGTGTTTCTTTGGGATCAGTGGACCCACCTGGGAGTGACTTCCCAATAAACCTGCCTGTATTTACTTTGGCTCAAATTGGCTCATTTCACCAGCAGAGAAAATAAGCTTATCAGAAATGCTCCATCTTGCAAGCTCCTTAAGCAGAAAAGTAAACAACTCAAAATAGCTTCAGGAAATCCCTGAAATCAACCAGATTCACTAGGCTTCTCCCCCCCACACCCCCTTCAAATAAGCAATACAGCTGCAAAGAAGAAACCAGCTGGGCTACCTGGGAGAGATTTAGACCAAGTAAGTCACTTGAGATACTCTCCAACCTGTTGAACTGGCTGCAGACTATTCAATATGCTCCAAATTCCCATCTTTTGTGATCTGTCACCTGTGCTAGGGTGGACTTTGGTGATGAATCTATCTTTGAATCATTTCTGCTCATGTAAGTAACCCCAATAAACTCACTGGCTCAACAAGTTGGGACTTTGGTGTCATGGCTCCCTATCTGGGGTTAGTAGATATGTGTGTATCATCTCCCCATGAAAAGTTTTGTCGAAAAACACTGAGTAGAAGGTCAGTCCAAGATGGATTCACTGAAGATACCAAGGATAGATGACCTGGGTGGGACCTAGCCCCTTCAGGGAAATAGAAACTGAATGTTCTACATGTTTCAGAGATCATCTGACCCTTATCTCAGCCGAGCAGCTTGACCACAACATCCTGTTTTTCTAAATGTCCCCTTTGCCAGCATCCTGCTATCATTATGACCAGAAGTACCCCCATAAATTTTTTTTTTTTTGCTTACAGCTATTTTGATGCTCTCCTACCCAACTAAAACCACCATACAAAACCTCAAACTCTGCTTTTCGTGGGCCTTCTCTCCCTTTATTTGGAGACAGCCCAGAAGAACAGGCCTTGAATAAAAACTTTTGGCCTCAGTGCAGTTCTAGCAATTTCTTTCATTAGGCCTCATAGTGTCTTCCAGTGAAAATTGCTTCTTCTATTCCTTCATGATAAATTAGGGATGGCTGAACATGAGCTTGAAATCCCACCAATACCTGGTCTTGCTCCAAGCTCATTTGAAATCCCACCAATCCCAATGCTGGAAATCTCCACCCTATAAAATTCTGCCCTCCCTCAAAAAAAAAACCTATAGAAACCCTGCCTTCCATTCAGTTCTTTGCTGCTTTTCTCCAAGGCAGAGGCCATCACCCTTGTGTCTTTCCCTATGTATCTCATGTGAGATTTGTTATATGGTTTGACTTTGTGGAAAGGATACATTTCCCTTCAGAGTTGTAACACTTACATTGGGGTCACCATTCTCTCAGAGCTGCAATGCTTACAGTAACACACCAATGAAAATTAAACTTGCCCTTGGCCTGTCCCTGAACATGAGACTTGGGAATCCCTGCCCCCACGACTTAGCATTAACAGCCAAGCAATACTTTTAACAGCATTGTATTTTCCACTAGCTCACTGCATATTCTCCAAAGACCCCATAAAACCCTGCCCCTCTCCCAAGCCTACTGTTGTCTGTTCCCAGTCAGAGACAACCGCCACTCTCTGTGTCTCTTGCCAATAAATCTCTTGTGTGGTTTGTTGCATGGTATAATTTTGTGTTATTTCTTGGCTCCTGACTGCCAAGATACCCTTGCATTGGAAAAAAATTTTACTGTATGCCTTTCCTATCACTGAGTATCTGTGGCTAGGCAACAGAAGAAAAACATGTTCCTACTGGTATCTAGAAGAAAATGGAATTATTGGTATTGAGTTAGGTTAAAGGAAACTTTGAAGTAATGTAGCATGTAATCTATGAAGGGTATTATGATTCTAATGCTAGAGGGCCTCATGTGACTTAGGTTTTATCACTGGCACTACTAGTCTTGTTAAATAGCTAGTTATGTATTAGCAGGCCTGAAAATTATTGAGGATGGCTCCTGTCATAATCCGCAGTTTATAAAACCAGGAACTGAAGGACTTTGTTTACCAATCCAAAGAACAGGATCTGAATACCTTTGCCCTTGGATAGATGACATTCTGAACTATTAGGAAGATCATAAGATTTACTATCAAGCTAGGGACTTTCTGGTAAAGAACAAAACTATAACTTTGTTCCCTGTCTCTTTTGAGTTAATCCAAATGGGCCTATCAATTACCTGGATAGGAAAACCCCCCTGGGAAAGTTGCCTGTTCTGGAAAGTTTAGAAAATAGTATACAACCAGGGCTGGAGAGATGTCTCAGGGGTTAAAAGCACTGGTTACTTTTCCAGAGGACCTCAGTTCAATTCTCAGCACCCACACAGTGGCTCACAACTGTCTGCAACTCCACTTCCAGGGACTCCAACACACATGGTATACAACCACACATGTAGGCAGAACACCTATTGATATAAAATAAAAATAAAGGTTAAAATATGTTGAAAGAAAAAGAAAATAGTATGCAATATATATCAATAGATATGTCAGCATAATGGTCACTCTGGCAATTGCCCACTTACTCTTCAGAGTATTATTCTATAATAATCTGTTTTCTGCACTATGCTCTGTGTATCTCATTCCTATTCAACAGAGATCCAAGATTTGGTGAGGAAGGTCAACATACAGATAACATTCTGAACTCAGTGGTTAAAGACAAATTCATTAACATCTGTATCTAATAGTCTCTTAAAATTCATTTAGTAACAAACCAAAATTTTAATGTAATACAGGTTTATTTTAGCAGCTCCCTTTTCCATTAAACATATTTATTCTCTATATTAGGGTGATATTTTGGTCTATTTTGCATAGATAATATATTTGCTAACTCTTACAATTGACTTTTTAAATTTGCTGTTTGCTGCTACCTGGATTGAAGGAGGGACAGTAAGTAAAACATGCTTGAGGGAAACATGAAGCAGAATTTAACATCTCAGTACAACTTTACTTGGATCCAGACTTCATTGCCAAGTTCTCTTCCTCTTCTTTCTCAAATCCTGAGCAGACCAGAGATCTTCCTTTGGGATATCGAGCACAACACTTACGAAGTTCTTGGATGACAGCCTGACACTTCGATTCCAAATAGTTGTTGGCTGAAAAACAGGCAACTCTTAGTAATGATCTCAGAGAACTAAGAAGGTACAAGGTAATTAAGTATTTTCCAACCTTTTTCACTTAGCACTTTGAAGAAAGATATACCCAGCTTTATTGCATTCTTTCTGATTTAGAAATCTGTCAACAGGTCAAGAGGTAAAAGAGGAACTCATTCATGATTATCTAAAAGTCTAACAGGAAGAAAATCAAAATTTATGAGTGGTTGAAAGCTATTTTAACATATTATTTATTTATTTATTTGATTTTTTTCGAGACAGCCCTGGCTGTCTTAAAACTCACTCTGTAGACCAGACTGGCCTCAAACTCAGAAATCTGTCTGCCTCTGCCTCCCAAGTGCTGGGATTAAAGGCATGCGCCACCACTGCCTGGCTATAATTTCTTTTTTTTTTTCTTTTTTTTTTTAAAGATTTATTTATTTATTTATTATATGTAAGTACACTGTAGCTGTCTTCAGACACTCCAGAAGAGGGTATCAGATCTTGTTACGGATGGTTATGAGCCACCATGTGGTTGCTGGGATTTGAACTCCGGACCTTCGGAAGAGCAGTTGGGTGCTCTTACCCACTGAGCCATCTCACCAGCTCATAATTTCTTTTTTTAATCAAGTGTCTTTGGCAATAGTTTTTGATATTAGTGACACGTACCTTTTTGTAATTTGATGAATTAGAAAAATGCATACAACCGAAATATTTATAGTTTCATAGCAAACTGCATTTTGATATCAAATTTAATGTCTCCCCTTTAAAATAAAATTGGGAACTAACAATACTTCTTTTTAGGTTTTAAAAGGGTTATAAAACGAAAGGTAAGGTGACCATTGTGTGTAATTTAGGCTGAGAATGCCAAGACTAACACATATGAAATGCTTAGTTCTTGTATCTCCCGACACCCAACTCAGAATTCAGTGATCAGTTGGCTTCCATGTTCATTTTCTGAGGCACTGGGGATACAATATGTGGCTAGGACATTTGTCAGTCTCCAAACTACACAGACTGAAGGCCTTGGGTATGTGAATACTTGCTTGGCTACATATAAACATGGGTTAGTGTTGGCTCGGGCTGGCTACATATACCAAAAGCTTTTAGAATGGGGAACAACATAACCTTAAGCTAGCTAGCCAGCCTGATCTATGTTGAAGAAAGTTCCACAGGCTGATGAATATGCATTACGCTGCTATTAGGCCGTATATTTTGTAGAAGTCTGTTAAATCTATTTGATTTAAAGTGCATTTTAACTCATGGTTTATAAGTGCCCATATTAAAAATAAATCAGACCTCATATAAATACCCACGAATGTATCTCAAGATTTTAGAAGAAACAAAAGTAAGTCAAACTCAAAACTAATATTTAGAAAGAAAATAAAAATCAAGTAAAAAAATTAATGGAGAACACAAAAATACAGAGTCAATAGAACAGTTGACTTTTTAAAAAGATAAACAAAATTGACAAACTAGTCAAAAGAAAGAAGACTCAAATTAATAAAATTAAAATCCAAGCCCAGTGCTACAGAGTATATTTTAAAATACTCATGGGGCTATCAAGTAGGAGGATCTCAAGTTCATGGCCTGCCTAGGCTACAGAATGAATTCAAGTCTACACAGGATAATTTAGTGAAACTCTGCCTCAAAATTTAAAAAGCAACAAAAGACATGAGAGTAGAGCTCATTTAGTAGTGTTTGCACAAGGTCCCAGGTTCAATTTCCAGTACAACAGCAACAACAACAACAACAACAACAATTTACAGCAGAAACAACAAAATAATTAGTGAATATTTTGAAAAATGGTATGTCAATAAATTGAAAAGTTTAAGAAAAATAGACAAATTTCTGTATATATATATTCCAAAATATGAAAACTCTAAATAGCAAGCAATGAGACTGAAAATATTATTTCAAAAAGAAAAAAAAGACCTCCATCAAAGAAAACCATAGAACCTGACAAAATTTTGGTAGCAGGGATTGGATTAAGGGCTTTGCACATACTAGACAGATGCTCAACAACCATTGTTTAAAAAAAACAAAAAACAAACAAACAAACAAACAAAAAACTAACACCAATGGCCCTCAGACTAGATCAGAAAATACAAGGGGAAAGGATAGAGCCAGAGAGATGGGTCAGTAGTTAAGAGCATTGGCTGCTATTCTAGCAGACCTAGGTTTGCTTCCCAGCACCCATATGGTGGCTCACAACTGTCTGTAGCTCCAATACCCTCTTCTGGACTCTATGGACACCAAGCACACATGTAATGCATAGGTATATATATGCAGGTAAAACATCCATATATAAAAAAAAATAAAATAAAGGGAAAGAATTTTTCCAAATTCATTTTACAAAACCACTATCCTGAATGAACATACATGCAGATAGCCTATGTTAACTACTTTAAAACTTAATTCAGTAACATACTGAGAAGAAATGGTTTTGTTTCAAGGATGTGAATATGGTTCAACATGCAGAAATCAGTAAGTATAACAAGGAAAGTTAAAACAACTATATTAACATCTCAATAGATATAAAGGCTTTTAGTAAAATTCAATATATTTTCATGTAAAATAACCCTGAAGAAACTAGGTATAATGGGTTGTGTCTTCACAGAATAAATGCTATATATAAAATAAAGCTATAGTCAATAACATACAGAATAGGGGGAAATTGAAAGCAACCTTTTCCTCTAGAAAGGGTTTCCATTACCTCTACCTTTGTTTAATATAGTACTTGAAATGCTAGGCAGAGAAATCAGCAAGAGAAAGAAATAAAATGAATACAAACAGGAAAGCAGGAAGTAAAATTACTCTGTTTATGAATAAGATTCTATACTTAGGGGATGCCGAGATGGTTCAGTGGGAAAGAGCACTGATTGCTCTTCCGAAAGTCCTGAGTTCAAATCTCAGTAACTACATGGTTGCTCACAACCATCTGTAATGGGATCTGTGGCCCTCTTCTTGTGTGTCTGAACACAGCAACAGTGGGCTTAATAATAATAATAATAATAATAATAATAATAATAATAATAATAATAATAATAATGATGATGCTATACTTAGAAAAGCCTAAGGCACCACTGAAAGCATTAGAACTGATAAAGTCGGCATAGAAGCAGGATACAAAATTAACATATAACATTCTATATTCTAATAAACTCATTAAAGAAATAAATGAGAAAAATAATAGCCTCAAAAAATAAAATGCCTATGAATATTCCTAACTAAGGTAGAAAAAAAAGACTTTTCAATGAAAATTGTGAAACTCTGAAAAAGAAATTGAAGGCATTAGGAAATGGAAAGAAGACCTTCTATGCACATAGATCTGGAGAATACTGATAAAAATGACAATACTGCTTAAAATTCATATAGAAAACCTCAAATAGCTAAAGCAGCATTGAGCATAATTAATGGAATATAAAAAAGGGCCCAGAAGTAAATCATGCAGCTACAGCCACCTGAGTTTTGATACAAATGCCCTCAACTTTTTGTTGTAGGTGTGGCTGGAGATCAAACTGAGAATTAGTCCTTCACTGCCCAAATCCTAGTCCCTGAGGTCTAGTATTAAAACCTGTTTTTGTGGTATGTATGTATGTATGTATTTGAGTTTTTGAGATAGGCTGTCACTTTGTAGCCTGGACTGGCCTTGAACTTATTTCCCTGCTTCTGTTTCACTCTTTCTGTTTGTGTATACATGCAGTGTCCAGGATGGAAACTAAGGCCTAGTATATTCTGAGTAAGTGCTCTATCCCTGAGCCATATCCTCAACTCCAAACCAAGTCTTTTTATTGAAGTATTTTCCTTAGCTCAGTAATTCTTAACTATGGTTGTGCATTAAAATTACCTGGTTAGCTTTGTAAATTGATTCCTGCTCAGACTCTATCTTCAGGAAATCTGCTTTACATTTGTGCTAAACATGTTTTGAAAGTTCTCCAGGTAATTCTAATGTACAATTGGACTCAAGAACCCATAGCTTAAATGAGATTAGTTTGTGTATGGTGCTGAGGACCTTGGGGTTTTTGCACATATGAGGCAAGTGCACTCTACCACTTAAGACAGCCTCCTAGTCTCTATGTCACATCACTTTTAATCTAAACATGTCATGATACAATGGAGAAAATATTTATGAATTAATTTTAGAAGTGTTACATTTAAAGTTAATGAACGTTGCTGATAGTTTCTTATAGTTAGGTGACAGGTAAAGTTGAAAAATATTTTTTAAAAACATCTATATACTACCTTGTAAACATTTTTGTATTTCACAGGCTTGTTTCTGGCATGGATCCTTTTGTGGCATATCCAGAAAACTAAAACAAAAAAAATTATAGTTTTTCTTTTTTAGTTTTAGTCATAAAGACTTTGTAGCCTATCTACATGGAATTTTCTTGGGGCAAGTAGAACGACCTTAACAATAGCTTGAAAAATAAATGTGCTAAAAATACTCTTTCTTCATTGATAGGATGAATCAACTATATTTTTATATCACTATCTCATTAATATGGAAGATATAGATTTTCATGAAAAAAATTCAGTCTAGTCATCTTGAATATTGTAAACCAATGTTGGAATGACACCACAGTTTTAAATGTCAGGCTCAATGCCGGGCTCTATGATTCACAAAAAAATCCCTGTGGTAAATGATTAAACTCCTTGAATGATTTTTTTTCTTTTACTATTCATGCCAATGAGAATTATACGTACCTCAAAGAACTGATGGAAAAACTAAACATAATAAAATATATAAAGTGCACAGAACAGTAACTGGAAAGCAATAAGAACTCAATACATGGTGGCTATTATACCCAAGTGCTTTTTGTTTAAGGCAGAGTCTTATTATGTTTCTTAGGCTGGCATCAAACTCCTGGGGCCAAGTGTTCTTCCTGCCTTAGTCTTCCAAATAGCTGGAATTATAGGCATACATCATTGGTCTAGGCCCAAGACTTATTTTAAAAAGCAAAAGCTTACTTCAATGTACATAAACTGTCATATTTTAATCCAGAAAATTCTTCACAAGTAGTATAAACACTTTCCCAGGAATTAGCAATGTTAGTTACTATTACCTCTTGAGAAAGGTGCCAATTAAAGTTAACATTATCTTTTGAGCTCATATGGATGCCAAATATGTAAAATATTGTAATTAAAGAAATAATTTAGATTCACAAAATTTTGATCAGAAACTTGTAAAAACAATTCAAAGAAATAGTTTCAGAAAGAAGAAAGGCAAAGGAGCCTTTGCAGCTAATTTCATCAGTACAAATCTTTTTCTCCCAGAACTCCTTAAGTTCTCAGTAGATCCAAATTAGGTCAGTACTGGGATGGGAAACACTAAAACAAAACCTCACATATTTACAGGATGGAATAAGAAAAAGCAGGTGAATTTGCTGCAGGGGAAATAAGCGACAAATACACGTTGATGCTGCAAAAGCTGCTCTCTTCTCTCTAAATCAGTACCAAGTCCTTGGTGATGAGGGCATCTGTTCTGTAGCACGCTGATTTTTGTGGAATTCACCAGATCCTAGGTTCAGCCGATGAAGTCCATTAAAGGTTCTATAGCAATTCCCAAAGGAGTCAATTTAAAGTTACATATCCTGACTAAATGCTTTTATTGGCTTGATTTCTGCCCTGTGTAATCCTTTCTCTGTAGTGTCACTGGCAATGTTCTTCATGACCCTTCCTAAATATCTCTGTTCCTGAGCGGTTTTTCAAACTAATCCTCCCCCTAACCCCCAGGCCTAAGGGTGGAAGCACGGCAGTGGTGAATGAAGTGATTGCCATGTAATGAATAGAACAGAGGAGCGTATCTTCCTAGAAATCCAGCACCTGAAAAAAAAAATCATTCAAATCACTACAACTGAATAGAGTGTAAACAAAGAAGGGAAAGGAGGAGGAAAAATAGAAATACATACCAGGTTAATCATCAGGCAAAAGTTTAAGGAGTAGTTCCTGTACTCCCCTGACCTGTCAGAAAAAGGAAATTATATAAAGTACTCTGTTATAAGAACCCCAGCACAGGTAAAATGATTGAGTAACATGTGTACCATTAAATGATGCTGAATCTGCCACAAGCGAGAGTTGTTATCCATGTAGCGCTCCTCTGGGTAGAGTTGCCACATGAGAGGTAGTTGGGAGGTAAGAAGGTGACTTGGCTTAGTTGCGTCACCTAAAGGAACCTGAACTTGCTGGACTCGAGCCTTTAGGAAACTTGTCTCCTAATAGGAATGATCAAAAATAAAACCAAAAACATCAGAATATTCAGACTAGATAGAAGACAGGTTACTTGAAAGCAAAATTAAAAATAAAATAAAATAAAATAAAATAAAAGCAGTTACCTCTTCCACCACAGCTACCCATGTACGCTGATATTCGTCGCGGTAGATTCCTTCTTGGTGAACCCAGAGATGATCGGGTGGAGCCCCCGCATCCTCTCTTGCCATTCTGGGCTTTGAGTTCCAATTCTAGCCCTGCTTTTCTCCACCTAAGCCTGCAGCATCCGCGCACAGGACACAGGTGTGACTTTTGAGGTTTGGATGAACTCACTAGTGAGCAAGGTGACCTGGGACTAGCAACCACCAACCAGAACCAAACCTCATACATTTGTACAACCTAAACATATCAAATGGCATCTTAAGCTTTTTGAAAATAAAACTGAAGTGACACTTAAGCAAAGCCTAGGTAATGTTAACTTTCTATGGCAAAACACTCAAGAATTCTCTAAGTAAGTTCTGTGGGGAGATAAGACCTGCAGGAGCCTGGCCACTTCTCTCTCTCTCTCTCTCTCTCTCTCTCTCTCTCTCTCTCTCTCTCTCTCTCTCTCTCTCNCCCTCCCTCCCTCCCTCCCTCTCCTCTCTCTTGTATTTACAAAACAGTATTCAAAGGTAGTGTGCTAGCATTACAAAATGCAAAGAAGTGTACCTAAAGATACAATTTTAGTTTCCAAATTAAAAGGTCAAAAATATCTCTCTGTGCTTACAATTCTCAGAGTTTTGAGTGGCAAGGAAACTCTCCATAATAGTCCTCTGTCCAGTTTTGGATCTCATAACTTCACATGCATTTTTCATTAATAGAATCTTGTAGAAACCAGTCATAGTATCATGATGCAGATTCACTGTATTTCTACCTTTACAGAGCACACAGTCATCAGTGGGTATCTGTCCCATGATAGAGACCCTCCCATTCCCAATAAGTAACTTTCAGTGGGAAAGGAAATGAAGCATAGTTTGGGAGATAGTTAGAACCTATCAAAATGATAGTGTTCAGACCAAACCAGATGTCAATCATGATGTGGAATGAAAAGAAGGCAGAAATAAAGGAATTAAACTAAACCTAGTCCTTTTATTTTTTAGGGATGCCATCCTGAATTTGATTTTTCTTTAATACTGTTTTTCTGCCTGTGCCCTAAAAGGTAAGTGGAATAAAAATTGTTGTCTCAAAATGGGTATGTTGGTGCATGCCTGTAATCCCAGCATGACAGAGGCTGAGCAAGGTTCAGCCCAGTCTGGGATACATAGAAAGTTCTGCTAATCTCTAGGTTAAGGAGATAAGGAGATAAGGAGGCCTTGTCTCCAAAAAAAAAGGAAACAGAAACAAAGAAAGAAACAAAGAAAGAAAGAGAAAAAATAAAGAAAAAAAGAGAAAAAAGAAAGAAAGAAAAGAAAAAGAAAGAAAAGAATATAGTGACTAATAAATAGGTATCATAGTTATCCATTTATTCCCTGAGTGATTATGACTTTGAACCTCTCACATATTCCCCCTTTCACCTGGATGTATTCTCATTTCCAACTTATTTATGAAAGAAACCTTTTTCTATAACCAAACCTCCTTTCTATATGGCAATATCACCTCTTCTGTACAGTCAATAGTTATGAGTTATATTGAATTTTTTCCATTCATTTGCTACAGTTTATGCAACCAATTCTAGCAATATCATTATTGCCACTGTATTCAACCCCAAATTTCTTTCAAATACCAGGGCTGTCTCAAGCTGCATACTTTTGTTGTTCCATGAGTCTCTAGTTATACACTTTGCAATTTTTTTCATTCATCAAATACAAATGTTCTGCCTTTCTTCTAGAGCTTTAGAAAGATCACCCCAGCAAATTCTAATATAAAAATAAAATGAGTGCACACACATATACACAAACACACACACACATACACACACACGCACACACACAGGGAACATTTTGAAAGGAGAATCCAACTGTCAAAGGCTTCAAGACCATTTCAACTTCATAGATATAGATAGGTCCTAGCAACAACCAACATGTTGACATTTAAATTTCTTTTGAATCAAAACAAAACTTTATTGGTCATACTGACATTGAAAGGAAATAATTCCAGTGGAAGAGAAGGCAGATAGCATATAATATTCTAAATTACTATAAAGCACTACAAAATGTTCTTAGAAGAAAGGCATTATAGTGTGCTGCTATAACCTCCAAAGGATAGCAGGTTGAGCACTGACAATATGAGCCTGGGAACAACACTCAGCACATTAACCTGGATTTATGTGTCCTATCATTAAGAGGGCAAATTGGTCCAGAGGCAATTCCAGTGATCAAGGGTCTAATAAACCACCACATAACTACGAAACCGTCGACACCCTCAGCAGAGAAATGCAAACGCTAGGCAAAAGTCATTCAGATCAAAGTCTATAAAAATCACATGTTGGATGAATGAAACATCATTTCTATAAATGTGATTCTTAGGACATTTTCTCAACATTTTCCTTGGTCAAATAATTTTGGGAATACTGGATATTATAAAAGCGCATTAGCATAGTAAAAACTCCAACCAACTTATACTGTACAGAGATTTTATATAGTTTTAACATTTCCCAAATTTATTTGACTAGAGAACATCTTTTGGCATATGGTATTTGTTCACAAATTTCAGGATTCCAACTAAGGAATATCTTAATCTCAGGATGAATTTAGTTACAAGGTACAATACAATACATGGAATATAACCTACGCAATTTAACTTAAAATACTACCAGTTTCAAATACAAATATACCCCCAAAATGTTAGTATTAACTTTACGGCTATCACAACCACTAAAAGAGATTTCCTCCATAAAAGTTGCCTTCATTCCAAAAGCCATGTTGACTTAGACAAATTATTTTTAGATACTTTGTAAATTAGGTTCTAAATGAATGATGGAATGTAGAAGAGTTTTCTTTGGTTGTAATTTAAATAGAACCATCATTTTTCCTTTACAGAAAGGATGATTTTATATATTTTTCTTTAAGAATATGATTTGCTTTAATTTTGAAGTGTTTAAGTTTTTTAAATAGCATTAATAAGTTGAATGCCCTAATTATTTGAAGTTATTTAATAATGTCATTCAATTATAACTTCAGTTTGCAAAGAATACAGGCCCAGGTATCAGCTTGCCTGATGAATGAATCCCACTTGTGACACTGAGAAGCTTTATGACCATCAGACAACCTAATTTTTCTCTACTTCACTTTCTCTGAAGTGTAAAATTATGAACACATTGATTGTAATGATACTTATTAAACACTTTTCATATGTTTTAACATATTTTAGGTATATTAACCCATTTGATCTTCACAGTCTTCAAGGGATGCTATGAGTTGGGATTAGTATTATTCCCACTTAAAGGTGATGAATGTCAGGCACACAGAAGTTAGGTAACTAGTCTACTAGTTCACACAGCTAGAGGTTGCAGAGCCTGATTCCAGTTGAGGCAGTTTATAGACACTATATATGTAAATTCTTAGTAGAGTCTTTAGCTTATAATAAGCTTGCTATAAATATTAACCATTATTTCCCTCTCCAGACAAATGTTTGGAGCTCTGATAGGTAGCATGAACACTCTAGAATATGAGACTGACTAAAATCAACAAACAAAAGTATTTTTCTTCTTGAAGGTGGCTAAACAAATTGAAGAATTAAAAATATCCCTTAAGCAAATATAATAAGATGAGCAGTCTGTGCTGCCCCATCAAAGCAGGACATGTTAGCTATGAACAGTAACTGAAAATAACATATGATATAAAGCTGAAACTTAGAGAGAAAATATAGATAGGTCCAATTACACCCCTGAAATTTCTCCAATCTTTATCATTATAAAATTTTAATCATGGAAAGATGTAGACTAAGCATTAGGCAAAAACAGAGGTTGTTAGCATATATATTGTACCACAGTGCTCTGGACTTTGGACAGTATTTGTAGGAAGACTTAGGTTGGAACTGACTTGGGAGAAAAGAGCAAAGCATCAACATCTCTTCAAGTAACACCTTGAATACGTTCCCTTTCCAGTACTGCCATATCTGTCTGGCTTCAGAACTACAAAAGGATTTTTAAAAAAAAAACAAACAAATTCAAACAAAAGCATATGAGATGTGGAGGCTGCATGGCATATATTTTGCATTCATTTATAATCATTACTAAACCCCTTGTGTAATTGGTAAAGTTGTAAATTTTAAGGAAGATTTGTATATTTTCCCCTCAGTTCATTGGCATATTTTAAAATTAAATTAGTTTTATATATAAGTTAACCATGTCTGATACCAAAGAAATGATCAGAGGAAATCTGTAATTTTCTAGAATTAGTTCCTTGATGTGATACATTCAAACTTGACCAATAAAGTCCCTCCATCCTTCTCTTTCCAGTATCAGACAAATATATATCTAAAAGCTTTTGTAAAAAATAGCAGCAAGCAAACTGGAGTTACTTTTTCAGCTACAGTAAAACACTGTTTCTGTCAAAGGCTACTCACATGAATAAAATGTTTCTTGGACTAATTATTCCGCCTCCAGCACAGCTAGGCTAAAACTTGCAGGTCCCCCACCCCGGGACACTCAAGCAGGGTTCAAGATGTGAGCCTAGGACGAACCAAGGGGCATTCCGAGCCGAGGTCACTAGAACTGAAGGTGCAGGCCAGCAGCCGGAAGTGGTCCAAGGGCTGTGACTTGGAAACAAAACAAAATAAAATAAAACCTTAACTGTTTTAGGACCGACTTTCAAAAGAGGCCCTTTATTCGCAGCGATGTCGCCTCAAAGAGCTGTCCGTGACGCATGTAGGCCGCGCCGGGCTCTCATCAGCGGGCGGGCAAAATGGGCGCCAGCACTATGAAGGCGTCTGCCCTGGCGGCCTGGAGCTACTCACGGCCTACGTCCGCCCCGGCGGGGGAACACTGCCTCCCTGCTGCCCAGCTAGCTGCCCAGCCTGCTGCGTTAGACCTCCTTCGCCAGCCACCACCCAACGTCCCAATGCTTTGCTAGCCGAGACCAACCCGCTCTTCTCCTAGGTGCTGCTAGGCGGGCACCGCCTCTGAGCCACAGGCTCCTCCCCTGTGGAACCCCCGCTGTTCGTCCAGGGCTGGGCGGAGCGTCAAGCGCAGGGCGGGTGGCTGCGTCTGAGCACCCGGTTGGACAAGCCGCTGTGCACCCTTGGCGGACGTGAGTGGAAAGAAGATGGCGGTGCAGGTAGTGCAAGCTGTCCAGGCGGTTCATCTTGAGTCTGACGCTTTCCTAGTTTGTCTCAACCATGCTCTGAGCACAGAAAAGGAGGAGGTGATGGGTCTATGTATAGGGGAGGTAAGTCGGCCACCTTGGCTGAAATCTTGCTGATCAATACCCCGTGGTCCTGGAGGCGGCTAGGAGGCCATAGGGACGTGATTTGGTCCTTAGATTTTTTTTTTTTTTTTTAAATGCTGTCGCAGGGTACTTTTCCTCTGACGCTCTGATCCATGATTATGTTCCTGTAAACCCTCAGCGGTCTGCATGAACTCAGGGGATGGGGGTTATCATACCAGTGATTAAAACTGCAAACCAGGCCAGAAACATTCTGGCATGAGTTAATCGAGGTATTAGAAAACAAGTAGCCCACGGTTACAGCCTTGTGTCTTGCCACCAGTTTTTCCTATGAGAAGTAGAGCTAGCTATCACTAAAGCATTTTTAAAGCTCAGCAAAGAACTCAAACAGAAGGGTTTCATGGACTCCAAAGTCTCTTTTGTGGCTAAATGTTACAGATATTTGAAAGTAGATGAGGAAGTACAGTATAGCTTTAAAGTACTCAGAATGAATTCTCCAGTCTTTCATACTGTTGTGTGTGATATGGCCTAATTTTCATGTAAATCTGCATCCCTATAACTAAATAAATGTGTCATTAATGTTTTCTGCTCTTTCCTACTCTAGTTGAATGATGACATAAGGTAAGACTATATTTGTTTATTTACATATTATAAACTCTAAACTGATTCTTAGTGAAGAATTACAGCAACTTTTAACAGTATTTACATGTTTTAAACAGTATAGAGATGCCTAACTATAATCTGAATTCTACTGTTATCCTAAAGATTCATTTTAACCTTAAATCATAGCATAATCTTTATGTAAAATATATATGCTCCTATGTGGAAAATCTGGCTGAAGAAATCAACATCATAAGTGAATTTGTAAAAGTTCTTAAACATAGAATTTTGTTGGAGATCCAGGAGCCTAACTGATTACTGCATAATAGTTAAATGAATAGAACTTTGTTGACTGGAATAAAGGCAGCTTGTTAAAAATGACTATCAATACACTTGACATTTGGTTCTATTGCATTCCATTTTCTTGCTTTTTGTGTTTTATATCTCTCTTTCCTGAAACACCAGGGATAGGCCACTTACTTTCCTTATGGCAGATAATGCCTACATATTGAGAGGCTTTTCCCTTGTTGAGCCATTACCCATCTAAATTATCAGTGGATTTCTGTCCTGCCCCTGCGAACCCTACAGATCCTAGAGGTACCTAGTAGCTTGAAAGCTTCAGAGATGGTAAAACCTTTGGGTCTCTATTGTTTAAACTGCAAAGCGTAGCTTATTGTTTATCAAACCTCCTCCTTAAAACCTGGAATCTACTCTGTTCCTCTTCCTCCCTCTTCTGTTTCAGCTAAGGTTACATTGCAAAAACTGTTTATGTTATTTTTCCTTGACTCCTTTTTCTACTCTAAACCCTAATTATTCTCTTTTCTAATCTATCTCCAATAGGAGTGACTCCAAATTTACATACACTGGAACTGAAATGCGCACAGTCCCAGAAAAGGTATGTATGATAAATTTCTGCATGATCAAAATTTATGATTGGGGAGAAAGTTCATCAGTGTGTTTGACTTCAGCCAGGATATTAATCCACTTTGTAATTGTGCAGCATAGTTTTTTTTTCCATGCTAAAATCAGATGAAAAATCTCGTTAGAATGGGACCTAGTTAGTTTCTGTGCTTTGTAGGAACCTGATCAACATTATACTCTTGTCTTCTCCTTGCAGTTGCTGTCTGTTTTCAAGCCTAAATCCTAAGACTTTGAAAATTTGGTTCATATATCTTGTTACCTCTTTACCCAATCCTCAATAGTCTATTTATACTTTGCATAGGTAATCTATCCATGGTATTGTGATATGCCACTCTGGCTTTTCTCCTGAGTGTTCACTCCCACCTCAGTTTTCCTGGCATTTTCTAGGCTAATTATATAAAACTAGTTGGATTTTCCTTCAATATATTAGAGCCCAAGGATTCTGTAAAGTGCAGTAAAAGTAATTCTTATCCTTTCTCCAAGCTACTAGGCAAAGCATCTACTTACTTACTATCTTTATTTACTATATACAAATTCCTTCACTATAACCTCTAAGCCTCCTTTCTTCCTATATTAAAGTTTTCTAGAGGAACAGAAGCAATAGAATTGAAATCTCTTTCTTACAAAAGGCAATTTATAGGATTTATTACCCAGTTGGGGCCTGGTTGGTCCAAAATTGCCTGTCTGCTTGCTGGAGAGTGGGATAATTCCATACAGGCTAAATCAAGAAGATGAAAGCCTCAGTTCAAGGAGGATAAATGCTGCAGCTCTACTACAGGCCTGGAAACTCCCAGGAGTTTAGATGGTGTGCACCTTCACTGGATGGCTGAAGGCGATGGGGTCTGGTGGCTGTGGGTGATGGATACAGTGCTACATGCACTAGCTCAGGCAGGTTTGCTCTTCTCTTTCTTTAATTCCATCTGGACTCCCAGACTATTGCATGGAGAATCCACATCCAGGGGGAGAGACTCTCCTGCAAATCAGTCCTCTTTGAAAATGCTGGAACGGGCACACCAACAGTGAGTGTCCCTAATCTTACTCAAGAAACCACTCAACCCAACGAAATTGACAACCTAGATTTACCATAACATTTCTCCTATGTATAAGGCTGTAAATGATATACTTAAGTCACTCTCAGTTTTTAAAAGGAACAAAAGCCTTCGTATTAATTTTATATATCCCTTTGGTCACTACTTTTTTGTAAACCTTTTCCCCTTGATTTTAGCATGTTTGCATGCTAATATTTATAGCTCTTATTAGCAGCTTATAAAAATCCAATCTGACGATCTTTTTATTTGGAGTTTCAGTTATTTTTAGTAGTTACTAATTTATATATGAATTTCAATTGCCATTTTCTTGCTTACTATTTAATCTACCTTTTGTCTTGAATTATTCTTTTTCCCTTTCCTTACCTTTTGTATTATTCAAATATATTTTATTATTCTATTTTGACCCTCCATTTATTAGTTACAATAGTCTTTTATTTTTTAGTGGTTATTCTACATATTTTAATATGTATTCATTTAAGTATAATACAACTATTTTTACTGTTTTTCCAATAATACAACTTTGTAATATCTTAATAAACTTACTCTAAGCTGAAAATAACAGACACCCAAGTGTATAATACACCTAAAGTACCAAACTTCCTAGCACACTATGCATTATCAGTTGTTTATCTTCATGATTGCATGGCTCACTAAGAACAGCTCATATTTTTCAAAAATATATTGGGCTACATGTTTATTACCAGCCCAGGATAAGATTCAAATTTAAAGTACATTTTCTTTTTTTGGGGGGGGGGTGGTTCGAGACAGGGTTACTCTGTATAGCCCTGGCTGTCCTGGAACTCATATTGTAGACCAGGCTGGCCTCAAACTCAGAAATCTGCCTGCCTCTGCCTCCCGAGTGCTGGGGTTAAAGGCGTGCACCACCACACCGGCTTTAAAGTACAATTTCTATCTAATGTATACCACCTCCCCATCAATGTAAAGTTGAAAAATCCTTGGTAAAATAATTATAAGTTGGGGAGTATTCATAATAAAATTTTAGAACATTGGTTATGTTAATTTATACCCTTTACTTTTGGGGTTATTGTCATACCTTTTAATTACATATATATGAGTATATTATATATATTATATTATATATTTATGTATAAAAGCTTTATTTAACACTATTACTACTGTTTTGTACACTCTGTATTCATTGTGTTTATACAGATATTTTTATGGCACTTACCTTTTTGTAGTTTTCTGGAATTACCTTTCTTTCTGAAGAACTATAACATTTCTGTTTTTATAATTCCCTCCATTGGATATCTGAATATGTCTTTTATTTTATCTGCAGTTACTATAGAATTCCTTGTTTGCATCTATTTTATTTTAGTATTCTAAGATATAATCTTCGGGATTTCATAGTTCCTGTTGAAAAGTCAGTTATTTGTCTTGTTATTCTTTGAGAGGCTATGTATGCATCTATATTTGTTTCTAATTTTATTTTTCATCTGTTTTATGCCTGCCATACATTGTACTAGTTACTGGTGAGAAAGCATAAATAAAATATGGTCTCTGTTCCTGAGAAGCTTGCATTCTAATAGAGGAGAAAAGTGTGAAAATAATTATGATACACTGTGTGTTCTAGTAAAAATAGGTGCATAATGATTATGAAAGAATACGTATGCAGGAGAAAGTGATTTTATATTTATAATATGATCAGGAACTTAATATGAAAGTGCTCTCAGAATATTTGTGAAAATATTAACACAGAAGGGAGAATGTGTGAAAAGCTACTGAACCATAAAATAGCAACACATGATCTATAGAAACTCCAAGTAATACAATAATAGAAAAGCATAGCAACCTTCTGAGACTTAAACTCTGTAGAGCTATCTGTGTTGTGTTTTCAACAAATTATAAAGCCAGGTGTGATTGTTTACACTTGTAATCGCAGCACTAAGGAGGTCGGAACAGAAGGATTATTGTGAATTTCAGGCTAACCTAAGCTGCAAAGTAAGTTGCAGACCATCCTAGGCTATAGACTGAGACCTTGTCAAACAACAACAAAAAGAAAGGTTATTCCTTGAGCAACATTTTATTAATTTTTTAAAAGAATAGTCAGTATTTCTTATGCAAATTGTACCTTGTCTTGATTTTTGTCTGTTCAGGATAGTTTATCCTACCAAAAATGCTGACTATTCTTTCAACTACATTCACACTTTCTTTAATAAGTAACTACAGCCAAAAGATGAAAATAAAGCTAATATAAGGGTATATTTCATTTAGCTCTAATATGAAAAGCATTATTTCAATATGTAGTCAATATTTAAGAAATGTTGAGATAGTTCACATTCTTCCCACCCACCCCCCTTTTTATTTATTTTGTGTATATGAGTACACTGTAGAGATCGTCAGGCACACCAGAAGAGGGCATCACATCCCATTACAGATGGTTGTAAGCAACCATGTCATTGCTGAGAATTGAGTTGGGACCTCTGGAATAGCACTCAGTGCTTTTAACCACTGAGCCATCTCTCTAGCCCCTTAATCACAGATAAGCCTTTTAATCACAGTGGGTATTACATTTATGGCTTATTTAAAAATTAGACTTGACATATTTTAAGAGCTGTGCCTAATGGCTTCTATATTGTACAGTAGGGAGATCATAACTTACTTCAAAAACTTGCTTTGAGATTTCATCCTTGTCCTTTCACTTCTGACATTGAAAGCCACTTCCCATCCCTACCCCAAACTTGAACCATTTCACTGTTCTTTATGTCTTCTTTGTCTTTCTTCTCCCTTTTACTCTACAATATTCTAAATGTGGGCACCCCTCTTGATTTAGGGCCCAGGCCTCTGGTGATTACCTTATGAAAGTTTTGTTGATGATTCCCAACTGATTCTATTTGAACCTAAGCTACAATACTACTTAAAAAAAACATTGCCATATTTAATTTTCTTTCTTCCTGTTCATCCTGTAAGCCACTGCATGATATTAAGAACTTTGTACATTTTTTACATTCTGTCTGTTCTTAGCCTTACTATTTACCATTCCACCTCAAACTCTGAAAAAAATCTCTCAAACATTTTACTCACACTGTACCTCTTTTGTAGTTCATATATCTATTTGGCAACTATAGAAATTCTATATGTCCATACACAGCAATCAAATGCATACATTTGCCTACCTTCTCTGAATATTTTTTCTAGTCTTCTCAGTTCTTTTAGCACCAATTGTCTCCATTATTTTAGTGAAGTTTCATCTATAGTACTTTCTTCTCAACCATACTCCTTGCCTTTTGAACACTGTTTTATATTCCTTTATATAATGCATTTTGTACAACTTAGATGAATATTCAAAGAGTACATTCTCATTCTAAATACTCTGAAATATATATCTCTTGATTGGGATATGCTACATTTAAAACATTTATTTACTGGGAATAGTGATGCATGCCTATAACTATAGCACTTGGGAAGCAGAGGTAGGAGGATCAGGAGTTCAAACCCATCCCAAACCTATATAGCAAATTGGAGGCCCACCTGGAGTACATGAAACTGTCTCAAAAATACAAATAATAATAATAATAATAATAATAATTAAATAAACCAAAATTGCATTCATAAGAAAAGTATCAGTTTTTGAAAGTGAAATTTCCTACTGCTACTTTAATAAAATATAATCCTATAATTATAGGCAATTGGGGAAGGAAGTGTTGTTGGCCAAAGACAGAAGTAACCATTTCTATGGATTTCCCTTTAGATGGATACCATCAGAATTGTTCATATCCATTCTGTCATCATCTTGCGGCGTTCTGACAAGAGAAAGGACCGTGTAGAAATTTCTCCAGAGCAGCTGTCTGCAGCTTCAACAGAGGCAGAAATATCCTTAATAATGCTTGAGATGCTTTGTAGGCTCTGGGCCATACCAATGTAATTGCTATCTTCTTAACTTTAGTTGGTTCCATAGTTTCTTCCTGGCGAATATTCCCCTTCTTCATATTTACCCTTTAGATCTAATTATTTGGAAAAATCATCTCTCCCCATGTGTGTGCATGTATTCAGGTATTGTTTCTTAAACATTTCTTAAACATTTTCTACCTTTAAAAATTTACCTTACAAAGTAGCAAGTTTTTGTATATTTTCCTACATTCTTACTATCAGTGGACTCCCCTTATTCCATCTGTTCAGTCACCTCCCTGCTCCCTCAACCTGCTGCCCACTTAAATCTGTCCTAAGTATTTTCTTTTTGCTTACACAATGTGTTCTATTACTCAGTCCATCTGCTTTCTTAAAGCTTTATTCCTACCCCTCATGGGCCTCTTTGTGGTTTCCTCATGTGTACACACATTTATTCCCACAAAAATACACATATATAAAAGTTAAAAGCACTAGGCGGTGGTGACACACACCTTTAATCCCAGCACTTGGGAACTTGGGAGGCAGAGGCAGGCAGATTTCTGAGTTCGAGGCCAGCCTGGTCTACAGAGTGAATTCCAGGACAGCCAGGGCTATACAGAGAAACCCTGTCTCAAAAAACCAAAGGAAAAAAAAGTTAAAAGGAGGATCCAAATATGAAAAAGAACATATGCTGTTTGTCTTTCTGGGTCTGGGTTACCTCGTTCTATATAATATTTTCTAACTCTGTTTACTTACAAATCCTAAAAGATCAATAATGATTTTGTTGTGTGTTTATACTATATTTTAATTATCCATTCATTGATTGATGGCCTCTAGGCTGCTTTATTTCCTTGTTATTGTGAATGCAACAGCAATGAACATGAGTGTACAAGTATCTCAGTATTAGGCTATGGATTTTTTGGAGTATATTCCTGGGAATGGTATAGCTGTGTCTTATTGTAGTTATATTTGAGTTATATATTTGAGGAACTTTTTTTTTACCACATTCCTTATTTTTATCAGGTTTCTTACAAGTCTGTAAGCCCTGTGTTACCACATTATTCACACAGAGTTTCTCTGTCCAATGTGTCTTTTATGTATTCTGAGATATATTATGTGCCCTTTTATGTATTCAAAGATAACTGTGATATGCAAAGGTATACCACATTGTATACAGTCTCTCTCTTTCTCTCTGTCCATCTCTCTCTCCAGTTGTGCTCCTTGTTGCATTAGGAGATAACTTTGCATGGCATAGGCTTTACCACACTGCTTATACTCAGAAGGATTCTTGCCAATACAAATATGTTCATGACGATTAAGACTATGGCCACATTCACAGTCTTTCTCTTCAGTATGTTCATTTATACATTCAGAAATGATGGCATTGTAAAAAGATTTTCTCACATCCATTTCCTTCGGAGCTTTTCTCTCCAGTATGGATTCTTTCATTCATTTGAAGATGACCATGTTTTTTTTTTTAAAGATTTATTTATCTATTATATGTAAGTACACTGTAGCTGACTTCAGACATTCCAGAAAAGGGCATCAGATCTCGTTACGGATGGTTGTGAACCACCATATGGTTGCTGGGATTTGAACTCATGACCTTCGGAAGAGCAGTCAGTGCTCTTACCCGCTGAGCCATCTCACCAGCCCGAAGATGACCATGTTTTGAAAAGACTTTCACACACTGATTACACTTGTAAGGTTTTTCTCTAGTATGCCTTCTTTTATGAATTTGTAGATTATAATGGTGGGAAAAGGCTTAGTCACATTCATTACATTTGTAAGATTTCACTCCAGTATGAATACTTCTATGTGATTGGAGGTTACAAGGTTGGGAAAAGGCTTTGTCACACTGATTACATTTGTAGGGTTTATGTCCTGTATGTATTCTTCTATGAATTTGAAGATTACTGTGTTGTGAAAAGGCTTTGTGACATCGATTACATTTGTAAGGCTTCTATCCAGTATGTGTTCTTTTATAATTTGAGGTGAAAGTGTTTTGAAAAGTTTTTATCACATTCATTACATTTGAAGAGTTTCTCTCCGGTCTGTGTTCTTCTATGAGTTTGGAGATAACCATATTGGGTAAAGGTTTTATTATCACATTCATTACATTTGAAGTATGTGTTCTTCTGTGAGTCTGGAGGCTACCATATTGGGAAAAGGCTTTATCACATTCATTATATTTGAAGGGTTTCTCTCCAGTATGTGTTCTTCTATGAGTGTGGAGGCTACCATATTGGGAAAAGGCTTTATCACAGTCATTACATTTGTAGGGTTCTTCTCCAGTATGTAATCTTTTTTTTGCTTGTTTGTTTTTTTGGGTTTTTTTTGGTTTTATCTTTGAGGAACTTTAATACTGATTTTCATCATCATGGTGCCAGTTTACACTCCCACCATTTACTTTCCCCTATAACCTTTCTAGCATTTGTTTTCATTTTTTAATTTTTTTTTTTTCGGTTTTTCAAGACAGGGTTTCTCTGTGTAGCCCTGGCTGTCCTGGAACTCACTCTGTAGACTAGGCTGGCCTGGAACTCAGAAATCCGCCTGCGTCTGCCTCCCAAGTGCTGGGATTAATTGTTTTCATTTTTAAATTAAGATTTATTTTATTTATATGAATGTTTTGCTTTAATGTATGCCTTTATATCATATATGTACCTTGTGTCTGTAGAGATCAGAAGTTATTTAGATCCCCTAGAACTGGAGTTACAGATAGATGGCTGTGAGTCACCACATAGGTGCTGGGAACTGAACCTGGGTCCTCTTCAAGAACAACAAACAATATTAACCACTGAGCCATCTATCCAGACCCATTATTTGTTTACTTGATGATAGCCATTCTGACTGGATTATGAGTTCTGGGCATGGAATGCAAGACCTTGCACTTACAAGGCAAGTACTTTGTGAACTGAGCCATCTCCTCATCCCAGATTTATTAGAATTTCATTTCTTCCTGTTTCTTTTATTGGAAGAAATAAAAGTTTTAGATGGTCCTGCTCATAAATATTCATAGGTCTTAGGGTAAAAAACAATAACAGTGAGCTTTATAGGCAGCCCCCTTTGCCTCCCATCATAGATCTTACATATTGACTCTATTCCTTCCTACCGTTCCAGTTTTTCTAATTTCTAGGTTGTTCACTATCTTATCCTTGAAAAGATTAGTTTATGAAACTTTCCCTCAGAAAATTCAATTTGAAGAACTTAACATGTAATTCCATGCTAAAAATAACCAAAGAATGATTTATTTTCCTGTAGTCTGAATTGTATACTTTACCTATGGCAAGTTGAACTTGCATCAGTGCCTCTGGTGGTTTATTGTTCTACTGGACTACTGGCTCTATCCGTGCATAAGACCGGAGAAAATAAATTTTTGAATACTTTTTGCACCTTGTTATTTGGGGGTTTTTAAGAAGTGGTCTTATACTGTATGATTTGGCCTCTACTTGAGTGCTGGGATTGCAGGTATCAGCCAACAGATCTCACACCTAGATTTTTTGTAAACTTTTCAAAGTTAACACTGTGCATGTATACTACCTATATTTAAATTTTACATTTTTGTATCTATAGGTCCATTTTTATAAAAAATTGTTAATAGTGAATTTAACATTTCTATGTTAATAATTCAGTGGAACTCAGTAACAAAATACACACTTTGTATCATCAACATCTGTTCTTTTTCTTTTCAAGACAGACATTTTCTGTATAGCCCTGGCTGTCCTGGAACTTGCTTTGCAGACCAGGCTGGCCTTGAACTCAAATCCACCTGCCCCTGCCTCAAAGTGCTACTAGAATTAAAGGCATGTGCCACCAGTATGTTCTTATTACTTGGAGTACAGTCTTCCAGTCAGACAGGAAATAAAGAAGCAATAATTTTACTTTCTTCTTCCTGTGTCTAGATTTTAGGATTTAAAATTTTTAATATACATTTAGAGTACTTTGTTGATATCACATATTTTCTTTACATATTTCAAATTTTATATTTTATAATACTTTGAAATATGAGTAAGATATAGAATGTTCTAGATCGTACACAACCTTTTAAAAATACTTTTCAGGGGCTGGAGAGATGGCTCAGGGGTTCTGAGCACTGACTGCTCTTCCAGAGGTCCTGAGTTCTATTTCAAGCAATCGTATAATGGCACACAGCCATCTGTAATGGGATCTGATGCCCTCTTCTGGTGTGTCTGGAGACAGCCACAGTGTACTCACATACATAAAATAAACAAATCTTTTAAAATAAAAACTTCAATTTTTCAAAGATCATGGATTGCTTATACATAAAAATATACTCTCTTACTAGTCATGTATTATTTCAGTATTCAAGTATATTTATGCTTTGCATGTTTATATTATTTTGAACCAATTTTTAGCTTTTAATAGAACTCTTTACACAAATTTATCAAATATTTAAGAAGTTACATAAAATAGTCATGAAAAATTGCTGCTATCCTTTTCTTTTAAAAAAAATCTGTGTTTGTTTTAAGTATATGGTTGTTTTGCCTGCATATATGTATGCCACGTATATGCCTAAGGTCCAAGGAGGCCTAGAAGAGGGTATCAGATTCCCCTGGAATTGGAGTTTATGGACTTGGGTCCTCTGGAAGAGCAGCCAGACATCTCTTCATTACCTCCTATAGGTTTTTTGTTTGTTTGTTTGTTTGTTTTTTGTCTTTCGTTTTATGAATTTTCTATCAACTATGAAATCTGTTCCTTTAGGACAGTAGTAGCTTTTTAATCTAGGTAAGGTCATCACTGCTGCTTTCTTAGCCTAGTATAGCAGTCATTCATTGCAAGGTTTCTGAACACATAGTAGTTGCTCTGCTGTATCAATTGGAGCATTGAAACTTGGTGGCATTGATATTCATCATTTCTGTATATTTAAACTTCAGGACCATATTATTAGCCACTTCTACAAATTTTGTTAGTATATAAAGCTTCTTAATTGATTTTATCCCTGAGTTTGATTATTTCCTGCCTTCTATTCCTCTTGGGTGAATTTGCTTCTTTTTGTTCTAGACCTTTCAGGTGTGCTGTTGAGCTGGTAGTGTCTGCTCTCTCCAGTTTCTTTTTGGAGCCACTCAGAGCTATGAGTTTTCCTCTTAGCACTGCTTTCATTGTGTCCCATGAGTTTGGATATGTTGTGCCTTCAATTTCATTTAATCCTAAAGTTTTTAATTTTTTTCTTTATTTCTTGCTTGACCAAGTTATCATTAAGTAGGGTGTTGTTCAGCTTCCATTTGTATATAGACTTTCTGTTGTTTTTGTTGTTATTGAAGACCACCCTTAGTGCATGGTGATCTGATAGGATACATGAGA
This sequence comes from Mus pahari, assembly GCF_900095145.1. Classification (NCBI taxonomy): domain Eukaryota; kingdom Metazoa; phylum Chordata; class Mammalia; order Rodentia; family Muridae; genus Mus; species Mus pahari. The sequence continues at coordinate 64,008,603 of NC_034613.1, forward strand.
TTATTTTAATCTTCTTGTATCTGCTGAGGCCTGTTTTTTGACCAATTATATGGTCAATTTTGGAGAATGTACCATGAGGTGCTTAGAAAAAGGTTTATTCTTTTGTTTTGTTTTGTTTTTGTTGGTTTGTTTGTTTGCTTGGTTTGTTTTTTTTTTTCAAGACAGAGTTTCTCTGTATAGCCCTGGCTCTCCTGGAGCTCACTTTGTAGACCAGGCTGGCCTTGAACTCAGAAATCCGCCTGCCTCTGCCTCCTGAGTGCTGGGATTAAAGCGTGAGCCACCACGCCCGGCTTCTTTTGTTTTAGGATGATATGTTGTATAAATATATGTTAAATCCATTTGGTCCATCACTTGTTAGTTTTACTGTGTCTATGTTTAGTTTGTTTCTATGACCCGTCCATTGGTGAGAGTGAGATATTGTTGTCTCCCACTATTTTTGTGTGCAGTGCAATGTGTGCTTTGAGCTTTAGTTTTGTTTAAAAAAAAGATTTATTTATGTATGTGAGTACACTGTAGCTGTCTTCAGACACACCAGAAGAGAGCATCGGATTATTTTTTAAAAATTTATTTATTTATTTATTATATGTAGGTACACTGTAGCTGTTTTCAGACACACCAGAAAAGGGCATCCAATCTCAATACAGATGGTTGTGAGCCACTGTGTGGTTGCTAGGATTTGAACTCAGGACCTCCAGAAGAACAGTCAGTGCTCTTAACCACTGAGCCTTCTCTCCAGCCCCCAGTAAAGTTTCTTTTATGAATGTGAGTGCCATTGCATTTGGAGCATACATATTAAGAATTGAAAGCTCATCTTGGTAGATTTTTTTCCTTCGACCAGTATGAAGTGTCCTTCCTTATCCTTCTTGATAACTTTTGGTTNAAAGTCAATTTTATTCGATATTAGAATGGCTACTCCAGCTTATTTCTTGGGAACATTTGTTTGGAAAATTGTTTTCCAGCCCTTTACTCTGAGGTAATATCTGTCTTTGTCACTGAGGTGCATTTGCTGTATGTAGCAAAATGCTGGGTCCTGTTTATATATCCAGTTTGTTAGTATATGTATTTTTATTGAGGAATTGAGTCCATTAATATTAAAAGATATTAAGGAATAGTGATTGTTGCTTCCTGTTATTTTTGTTGTTAGAGGTGGAATTATGTTTGTGTGGCTATCTTCTTTCATGTTTGTAGAAAGATTATTACTTTCTTGCTTTTTCTAGGGTGTAGTTTCCCTCCTTGTGTTGAAGTTTTCCATCTATTATCCTTTTTAGGGCTGGATTTGTAGAAAGATATTGTGTAAATTTGTTTTTGTCATGGAATATCTTGGTTTATCCATCTATGGTAATTGAGAGTTTTGCTGAGTATAGTAGCCCGGGCTGGCATTTATGTTCTCTTAGGCTCTGTAGGACATCTGCCCAGGATCTTCTAACTTTCATAGTCTCTGGTGAGAAGTCTGGTATAATTCAGATACATCTGCCTTTATATGTTACTCAACCATTTTCCCTTACTGCTTTAAATATTCTTTCTTTGTTTTGTACATTTGTGGTTTTGACTATTATGTGACAGGAGGAATTTCTTTTCTGGTCCAGTCTATTTGGCATTCTGTAGGCTTCTTGTATGTTTATGGGCATCTCTTTCTTTAGGTTAGGGAAGTTTTCTTCTATAATTTTGTTGAAGATATTTACTGGCTCTTTAAGTTGGAAATCTTCACTCTCTTCTATACCTATTATTCTTAAGCTTGGTCTTCTCATTGTGTCCTGGATTTCCTGGATGTTTTGGGTTAGGAGCTTTTTACATTTGTCATTTTCTTTGACTGTTGAGTCAATGTTTTCTATGGTATCTTCTGCACCTGAGATTCTCTCTTCTATCTCTTGTATTCTGATGGTGATGCTTGTGCTTTGACTCCTGATCTCTTTCCTAGGTTTTCTATTTCCAGGGTTGTCTATCTTTGTGTTTTCTTTATTGTATTGATTCTGTTTCCATTTTTAGATTCTGGATGGTTTTGTTCAATTCCTTCATCTGTTTTGTTGTGTTTTCTTGTAATTCTTTAAGGGACTTTTGTGTTTCCTCTTTAAGGGCTTCTAGCTGTTTACCTGTGTTCTCCTGTATTTCTTTAAGAGAGTTACTTATGTCCTTCTTAAAGTCCTCTATCATCATCATGAATTGTAACTTTAAACCAGAGTCTTGCTTTTCTGATGTGTTGGGATATCCAGGGCTCACTGTGTTTGGAGAACTGGTTTCTGATGATGCCAAGTGTCCTTGGTTTGCGTTGCTTATATTTTTCCCCTTGCCTCTCTCCATCTGGATATCTCTAGTGTTAGCTGGTCTTGCTGTCTCTGACTGTGGCTTTTCCCTCCTGCAAGCCTGTGTGTCAGTACTCCTGGTAGACCAGTTCTCTCTGGGAGGAATTTGGATATGGAGAACTTTGGCACAGGGTTAGCTCCAGGGTGCAGATGGAAACCTGAAGGATTCTGTCCTCGGTTCCTGTGTCCTGAGGTCTCTGGGCAGGTCCCTCAGAGCAGAAGTGGTAGTATTACCTGTGCTCACTAGTGTGCCTGCAATCCTAGGACCAGCTCTTTCCTGGCACAGTATTTGTATATAGAGCGCTATGGTACAGGATCAGCTCCAGCTGCAGATGGAAACTGGAAGGATCTTGTACCAGGCTTCTCCTTGGTTCCTGTTTTCTGAGGTCTCCAGGCAGGTCCCTCGGAGCAGAAGTGGTGGTCTTACCTGTGCTCACAGGTGTGCCAGCACTCATGGGAGACCAGCTCTCTCCTGGCGATATTTGGGTATTATAATGCAACAATCTTAAAATATATATTTTATTATTTTATGTGTGGGTATGTGTACCATATGTAAATAAAGGTGCCTAAAAAGTCCAGAAGAGGGCATTGGATCCCTTAGGGCTGAGTTGCAGGCAGGTTTGAATTGCCTGATATGGATGCTGGTAACCAAACCCACAACTTCTGCAAGTACAGTACAGACCCTTAACCAGTAAGACATCTCTCCAGCCTCTGTGTAGCAACTCTGTCACCAGAAAGTACAAGCTTTAATTGTCAATCAGAATCCCATATTAGGATGGAAGAATTATCACCAGTTTCTTTTAGCATGGCCTACTTCCTTGCCTTTCAATTTTTGCAAGGTTATTTATTGAAGGAATTATAGAATTCAACCTATTCAATTGTTGAGAGACTTCTTTATCAGATATATTATTACCAACCAAAACTTTGAAAACTTTGCTAACATTTCCTAGAATATACACATACATACACATTTTATTGAATCCCCAAAAATGTGAAAATCTATATAGAGAAGTAAAGCTTGGCCATGAATGCTATCAGTTACTTTATGAAGATTCAAAGCAAGCTGGTTGTCAGTCAGCTACTACAAGGTTCCACATCTATATGAAGCTGGGCCTGAGTGTCAAGACAGACGCCCAAATGTGATAGCTCATCAATGATAGTTCTTCTGTGTTTCACTATTGCTAATGTGCCCAGCAAAATAGAGTATGATGGCACATTTCTGTAGTCCTAGTACTTACCAGGTAGAGGCCAGCCTGGGGTATATAGTGACACTCTGTTTCAAAAATAAAATAGTTTCATTTCTTTCAACTTTTAATTTTGTTTTTATTTGTTTATTTACTTATTTTTAAGACAGGTCTCACTATGTAGCTCTGGCTACCTTGGAACACACTTGTATTTTTTTTAATGAGTAAACTTGGGTTTTTCTTATTGATGTTTTTTGGTTTTTATCTTTTTGAGACAAGGTCTCACTATGTAACTCTTGTTGGCCTGGAAGTCACTGTGTAGACCAGGTTTCTTTCAAACTCAAAGCGATCCATCTGCCTCTGTCATAAAAGATGTGTACCATTATGTGCAGTTTAAAATGAGGTTTTTATTTTAAGAGCTAATGATATTTTTTACAATATTATCTGGTTATTTCCTTTGTTTTTCTATTGGTTTGATAATCTTTTTTGGTAATATAGGTATTTTATATATATGAAAATTATCTTTTTGCAAGAAGGGTGGTATTTTTTTCCTATTTACTTAGGGTAAGTATATATGTGTTCCCTAATATAATTATGGTGGTTTTTTTTTTTTTTTTGGTTTTTCAAGACAGGGTTTCTCTGTATAGCCCTGGCTGTCCTGGAACTCACTCTGTAGACCAGGCTGGCCTCAAACTCAGAAATCCTCCTGCCTCTGCCTCCCGAGTGCTGGGATTAAAGGCGTGCACCACCACGCCCAGCTATGGTTCTTTTTATATTTTGATATTAACTTTTAATCCTGACTACCCTTTATATTTATAACAATTCTGTGTCTGAAATCTTTATAAATCCATTAGAATTTACAAAAATAATACAGAGAATGTCTTTGTAACCTTGACCTATTTTATCTTTTAGCTCTATATTACAAATTTATGGCACAAAAAAGATAGGAAATTGACAGTGATAGAATATTTAAAGTTCTGTGCTACTTTGTCACATGATATGTATAACCTCTGAAATAATCAACTCTCAAAACTGGGGACAGGCAAAATAGTTCCATGTGCTTTCCACAGAAACCCGATGACTTGAATTCTATCCTTAAAACCCACTTAAAGGTAGAACAACTCATACACACAATAATAATAAAAGTTTTAAAGATATAACACTATTTTCTCATTCTACATTCTACATTTCATACCCACACCCAACTTTTTCCTGCCACAACTAACCCTTGACAATCACAAATGTGTTCATCTCTGACAATGTGGGGTTTGATGTCCTTATCCTCTAGGTTTTTCTGTACTGCTGTATAGATCCATTAGCTCACTTCTAAGCTGGTCTTAAGCAACTTGGAGAGCATCTGAGCCTTTTCATGGTGAACTGTGTGGAGCAGAATAACTGAGTAAAGGAGGTTTTCCTCACTTCTAAAGCAGGACTCTTCTAAGCACTATGTCCCCTACCTCCTAAAGATGAGCCTCTTTACCCTTTCAGGATATGGGTAGGGGGAAATAGCTGCTGGTTCCCATCCTGCTTCCCAGGGCTATGTAGTTACTTAGCATCACTTTTATAAGGAGCAGTTACTTTTTCTTAGACCTGAGGTCCTTCTCTCATACTTTTGTTCCTCTATGCCCTGTAGAGTACTCAAGTGTGACCCATGGGACATATCTAGGGTTCTGTCCCTTTGAAGATGTTCTTCACCCTAAAAGCCACCAAACTTAATGATTCACTTAAGCCCTGGCTTGACTATAGTTTTCCTTCCATATTCTTGTGTAGTCTGGAAGTCATCTCACAGGCTTACTTTGTTTTCCATCTATTGAACATTGCCATTCTGTATATTTTAAAAACAAATAACTGCCCATATAAAATTCTTATAGTTACGAAAAGGCTGTTTATCATTGAGATTACTTATATTCAAGTGGAAACTAGTTCATTCCCAAACAGGTAATGTCTGGGTACATGACTATACTTCACCATTACAGTTAAATTTGTCAAGCATTTACTGGGAGCCAGGCACAGAGCTAAACATCTTACACAGATTGCCACATCTACTCTTCACTGCCATGTGGTACATTCTTCTCAGTCTATAGCTTAAGAGACAGGCTAAAAGAATAAGCAAAATTTTCTTGTCATTTGTACATTAAAAACATTAAAACAAGGTGTGGTGGTTCCACCTGTAATTTCAGCAAGTGGCAAGTAGAGGCAGGAGGATTGCAAATTTGAGGCCTGCCTAGCCTACATGGTGAGATCCTAGCTCAAAAACTCTTGTATTGGTCCTCGGGCTTAGTTGTATAAAATGTAGTGTGTGTAGGGGGTGTGTGTGCACACCACTCATACACACTTAATTTTATGTATGTGAGTGTTTTGCCTGCATGTATGTCTGTGCTATATGTATGCCTGGTGCCCATGAAGGCTAGAAAAGGGTGTTAGATCTTGGAACTGAAGTTACAGATGGTTGTGAGTTGCTATGCAGATGCTGAGACTCAAACCTCAATTCTTTGAAAAAGTTGCCAGTGGTCTTTAACCACTAAGTAATCTCTCCAGCCTCTGAGTATGTTTTTCTTTTAATATTTTATTTTTAAAAATCAGCATATAATTAGTTTTCTTTATTGCACTTTAAAACAATTTACTTTTGTTACTCTTTCCCCTTCTCCCAATATTCCTGTACCCCCAGTTAACCTTTTCTGCTTTCATGTCCTATATGTTGTGTTACCCTTCATATACCCTTCCTCAGCACCTCTTTTTCCCTTTTGTGGTTTCACTTTTAGTTCTATGACCTGTACTCATGTATACACAGAATGGGAGAAGATCTTTGTTGGCTGTACTTCAGGGAAGCAGTTAATATCTGGAATGTATAAAGAATTGCAAGAATTAAGCACCCGGAAACCCAGCCAATCAATGAACTGAGTAGACAGTACTCCCTTTAAAAAAAATAAATAAATCGCTGAGCGGTGGTGGTGCATGCCTTTAATCCCAGCACTTGGGAGGCAGAGGCAGGCGGATTTCTGAGTTCAAGGTCAGCCTGGTCTACAAAGTGAGTTCCAGGACAGCCAGGGCTACACAGAGAAACCCTGTCTCGAAAAACCAAAAAAAAAAAAAAAAAACAAATAATAATAAAAGTCACTTTTTTCTAATTAACTCATAAACCTGCTTGTGGACGTTGTACATCGTGGTGCGGAGCCTAGTGCGCACCACGATGTACAACGTCCACAAGCAGCAGACACTCCAGAAGAGGGAGTCAGATCTTGTTATGGATGGTTGTGAACCACCATGTGGTTGCTGGGATTTGAACTCAGGACCTTTGGAAAAGCAGTCAATGCTCTTAACCGCTGAGCCATCTCGCCAGCCCTGGTTATGTTTTAATATAGGTAATTTGTAGGAAAACTAGGCAGCATTTTACAGAATAGTAGAAACTAAACTGTGATTCATAAGGTACAATTATAGTTATTAAGTAGCAAAAAGATAATTTTATGGTTGAGGATCACTACAACACAAGGAACTGTATTAAAGGGTTGCATCATTAGGAAGGTTGAGAACCACTGGATATGTACACACACACACTTTTATTATATTTCTTTACCAAAAGTGGAAGTAGACAGAGAAGTCAGAAGATTCTCAAGTTGAACATATAAAAGAATCCTGAAGATTGAAACAAGCTTCTTTGCAGAGAATGGAAAGATTTGGATGACTAAACATTTGCATAATTAGATTAAGACAATGTAATAGAAATACAAATTATATTTAAAGAAAAGACTGACTTTAAGGAATAACATTGGCAGTTCTGGGCATGAACCTTATTTCACCCTTAATTATATATTTTGACCCTTTATTATAAGCATAAAGATGTTTTTTATCTTGAAAATACCTTGACAAACATACAGGTTGGCTGAACTAACAGGTCGTCCCATGAGAGTTGTTGGCTGGTATCATTCTCACCCTCATATAACTGTTTGGCCTTCACATGTTGGTAAGTGTTTATTTCTCTCACATGAATATCATTTCTCCTCCATTACATATCACAGTCATCAAAAGGCTTTTATTCTAAAAAATATTTTTGTCACTTCCAAAGCCTATCTTCTATTCCTAGAAGGAATTATCAAGTTTTGGGGATAGCTGAAGTTTTCAATTTTTTTCTATGTTTCATTTCATAGTTGGGACAGTCTTGGGCTAAGTAGCTTGGAGTTATTACTTAATAGCAAACTTTTTATAATATTGCTTTAACTTGGCAAAATATGCACTAACATTCATGTTATTATAGTATATCCCTATTTTCCTATGGAATATGAATGTTGATAGGATAATTGATAGACATTACTGTTATCTCTGGATAAAATCTGTTAAATAAGGTTCCTCCCTAACCCCCCTGTAAGACAGGGTTTCTCTGTGTAGCCCTGGTTGTCCTGGAACACACTTTGTAGACAGGCTGGCCTGGAACTGAAAGATCTGCCTGCTTCTGCCTCCAGAGTGCTGGGATTAAAAGTGCGTACCACTAAGCCCAGCCCATTTAACAGAATGCTTTTATTTATATTTCAGATGTTCGTACACAAGCCATGTACCAAATGATGGATCAAGGCTTTGTAGGACTTATTTTTTCCTGTTTCATAGAAGACAAAAACACAAAGGTAGTGTATGTATAGGGGTATGCATATACAGGTGTGTGTGTGTGTGTGTGTGTGTGTGTGTACAAAGTAGACACAGAATAGAGAAACATCTTTATAATTTTTGTAGGATTATCAGGGGACTTTTCAATGAGAAGGGTTATTGAGGTAAGGTCGGAGAAAGATAAGAAATCGAGTCCTGAGTATTTCTTGGGGGGGGGGGAGATCATCCCTAGCAGAAGAAATAGCCAGTGCAAACACCCTAAAGTGAGTGGCATTTTCAGGGAACATTGAGGAAATTGGTGTGGCTGCAGTAGGGAGAAGAAGACCGTGACAATGTATTCCCACTTGCCTTAGGCTTTGAGTTTTAGGTTAGAGTGTACTAAATTGCTATAAAATGTCCAGTACAAAAGTGATTGAATGGTTGAAGATAAATGCTTGTCATACTGAGTCAGTTATTATACATTGTAAACTATATAATTGTGGATTGGATACTATAATATACTTTGTAAAGATGTACAGATATTATGTCTCAGGAAAAAAATTAATAACAAAATTAATCCTTTTATGTATGACACTTCCTTTCTACCTTTTTTTAAATAGACTGGTCGGGTACTCTACACTTGCTTCCAATCCATACAAGCCCAAAAAAGCTCAGAGTAAGTATGACAGAGATGTTATTATTGATAGACTAATGCCTAGTCATAGAATTGATGGTGGCAGGATTTTCCCTGTCTAATTAATTTAAATATTAGTGCAGCAGGAAGCCTGTGAATGGACAGGGAAAAGGGAGGCAGAGCTAAGAGTTGCAGAGACAGGTGATACAGGAGAAAGGAGGAAGCAAAATGAAAGATGAACAGGATGATTCAGATTCAGCGTGGCTTTAAATAGTCACAGGTCTATCCCTATAATATCATACAGGGATAGAATAATTGGGGTAACTTGCCTAATCCAGATGGGCAGCTTCTACCATTATAAATTGGCCCTGAAATTATTCTGTGGGCATCTTGTGAATTGAGAATCTATTGATATATAAATCTGACTGATTAATTATAAGCTTCTAGATTTTTGATTTTACCAGGTTACTGGGAGTTGTGACAGCTAACCATGAGGTGGGCTGTTATTGCATTGGGCTGGTGTGGCAGCAACCTGCCAGGGGAGTTTAGCGAGTCAGGTGGAGACATCTCGGGAGCCCCGGGCCAGACAGTCTGCTGAGATGATAATACCCAGGTGGCCCACCAGTGCCCGGGGTAGAACGGGAACTTGCCATTCTTTTTATTATTTCCCACAACACTGTTTCATTTAATTTTTCTCATTAGTGAGACACTAATAGTACTCTATTTCTTAACAGCTCTAATAAAATTTATGTTTTTATCACTTTGAGTATTGTAAAAGTCTAGGAAGCTCGAGTCTCTTTATTTAGCTATATCACCATAGTCTTGGACCATATTTTCCAAATTGTGTTACACTGCTAGTTTCTGTTTCACTGGTGTGTTCTAAAACAAAGACCAAATGTTAAGAAATTTAGAGATTTTTATAGATACTTCTCTGTTGCTACATAAACTTTTGTTTTTACTGTTGCTAAGGATGGAACCCAGGGCCTCATTAATACTAGGCAAACATTTACCATGGAGATGTAACTCTTGCCTTCCTGCCATAAAAGTCTTTTCAGAATTACAATATTCCATTTAAATGTTTGTATAGATTAATTTCCTCATTAAAACATGGTAATCAGTTGGGCGTGGTGGCGCACGCCTTTAATCCCAGCACTCAGGAGGCAGAGGCAGGCGGATTTCTGAGTTCGAGGCCAGCCTGGTCTACAAAGTGAGTTCCAGGACAGCCAGGGATAAACAGAGAAATCCTGTCTCGAAAAACCAAAACAAACAAACAAACAAACAAACAAAACATGGTAATCTATTTCTGGGTAAAGCAGTACATGCCTTTTAATACTAGTACAAAGGAGGCAGAGGCAGGTGAATCTATATAAATTCCAGGCCAACTAAGGCTATATAGTGAGATCCTGTTTTAAACAAATGAACCAAAAACCAAACAACCCAAACTCTATTGTTATTGTTGTTGTTTTATCTTGTTGTCACAAAGATGATAGTCACTGATACCATCCCACTTCCATTCTCCACAATGTGGTTATTATTTTTTCTTTTGTTACTTTTCTAATTTTTAATGAAGTAGAATTCTTTTTATTTTTCTGCTTTGAGACAGGGTCTTGTTATATGCTCCAGTCTGAGGTTATGATCCTGTGCTCCCTTGTGTTGGTCTTCGAAAATGTGGGCTACTACACCTAGCTAAAGTTGGCCCTTTTATTGTATTAACAATTGATTTTAGACAATATTGATTTGGCTCTTTTTGATTATTAAATATTCATAGTTACAAACATCCATGCTCAAGATTGTAACCATAATTTCATTGTATGTGTTTTGTGTATTGGTTAATTTTAACAGAAAATAAATTTCATCATTGCGATTAGGTAAGTTCTGTTCCCTCTTTAACTAGCTAATGTGAACTAGTGTAATGTGATTCTGCTTTTTTTCTTACATAGTTTTTGTTGTTGTTGTTGTTGTTGTTGTTGTTTTGCTTTTGCAGGAGGTTTTGAATAGATTTTATCAACTCCTTGAGTTCTGAACTCTTAGAAATAATATGAAAACACTTGAAATCTCCACATTTTAAGGATTACTCCATAAAACTATCCAATGCAGATGTGATATCTCCCTTAGGCCTGATGTTCAGCTGATTTCCTGATGAGGGGTGAGAGGGCTAGAGGAGGGGCCCCCACTAGTTTCTTCACTTATTCTCCTGAGTTGTATCCATTATAGTCTAGAGTCTTGATTCATTGTCATCTTGCTGAAAGAGACCCTCTAGTAACTTCCTAAGAATGGTATGCATTTAAGACATTTTTGTCTGAATCCTACTTGTCTGAAATGTTTTATTCTTTTTTTTTAAATAAACAGTTTAAAGATTTATTGTATGAGTACACTGTAGCTGTCTCAAACACACCAGAAGAGGGCACCAGATCTCATTACAGATGGCTGTGAGCCACCATGTGGTTGCTGGGAATTGAATTCAGATCCTTTGGAAGAGTAGTCAGTGCTCTTAACCACTGAGCCATCTCTGCAGCCCCAAAATGTTTTATTCTTAATAACAGTTATAAAAATTGAGGCAGAAGTCTTGAACTCATGGTTAACATTCTTTTTAACTTACCTAATACATTCCTGTCTTATGGGCTTGAAGTCATACATTCCTGTCTTCTGGACTTGAAGTCCTAGTAGGCACAGATCCACCACTAGTTTGTTTTCTCATAGGATTCTCCTCCTTATTAGGACACATGTCAAATTCCTTCTCCCCTCCATATCTGTTAGAGTTCTTCCCTTTCTCTTTAGAGAACTAGAAATAGAATGGGACTTCTACACCATTTATTGGCATTTATTAAAACTGTAAATTAGATGTTATACTCATTGTTAACAAATAAAAGTGTGCCACATAAAAACAGAAACAATAAGATAAATATTTGCCACTGTTATTCAACATTGAATTGGTAGTTCTAGCCAGAGCAACAGGTTCAACATCAGAGTTGGACAAGCAAAGTTTCTTGGTTCATGTTCAAAACACAAAATCGGTTGGTTTTTATATCAGCAGTGCACAAAAGGAAATTGGGAAAACAATTTTATTAAAAATAGGATAACATTTAATAAAATATGTAAGAGAAAATTTAAGTAAGTGAAGGAGAAATTGCATCCATTACTATTAAAAAGTACTAAAAGAAATAAAAGAATACACACACAGATACACACACACACAGATACACACACACACACACACACACACACACACACACACAGAAGCCATGGAGGATTTTGGCTTACTGGCTTGCTCAGCCTGTTTTTTTTATAGCACCCAAGACCACCTGCCCAGAAGTGGCACAATCAACAGTGTCACTCCCTCATCAATCATTAGTCAAGAAATTGCCTCCACTAATATTCCCACAGGCCAATCTGATAAAGGCAATTTTTTGATTAAGGGTCCCTCTTCTCAGGTTACTCTAGTTGTTGTCGAGATGACCCAAACTAATGAATACAATAATACACTGAAAGACTTGGTATTGTTAAAATGACCGTACTCCCCAAGGTTATCTAGAGTCAATGCAATACTTATGTAATTACAAAGGTCCTTTTTTTTTTAAATGAATATTTTCTTTATTCACATTTCAAATGTTATTCCCTTTCCTGGCCCCCCCAAACCCCCTATCCCATTCTACCTCCCCCTGCTTCTGTGAGGGTTTTTCCACCCACTCCCAGCTCCCCACCCTCAGTTCCCCTACACTGGGGCATCTATTGATTCTTCATAGGACCAAGGACCACTCCTCCCATTGATGCATGACAAGGCCATCCTCTGCAACTTATGCAGCTGGAGCCATGTGTATTCCTTTGTTGATGGCTTAATCCCTGGGAGCTCTTGAGGGACTGGTTGGTTGATATTTTTGTTCTTCCTGTGGGGTTGCAATCCCCTTCATCTCCTTCGCTCCTTGCTCTAACTCCTCCATTCAGAACCCTGCCCTAAGTCCAATGGTTGGCTGCGAGCATCCGTCTCTGTCTTTGAAAGGCTCTGGCAGGGCCTCTCAGGAGACAGCCATATCAAGCTCTTTTCAGAATGCACTTTTTTTCCTTTTTTATCTTTTTAAAATTATTTTATTAGATATTTTCTTCATTTACGTTTCAAATGCTATCCCAAAAGTCCCCTATACCCTCCCCCCCAACCTACTCCCCTACTCAGCATGCACTTCTTGGCATCAACAATAGTGTCAGTGTTTGGTAACTGTATATGAGATGAATCCCTAGGTAGGACAGTCTCTGGGTGGCCTTTCCTTCAGTCTCTGCTCTACAGTTTATCTCCATATTTGCTCCTGTGATTATTTTGTTCTCCTTCTAAGAAGGACCAAATCACCCACACTTTGGTCTTCCTTCTCCTTGAGCTTCATATGATCTGTGAATTGTATCCTGGTTATTTGGAGCTTTTGAGCTAATGTCCCCTAATCAGTGAATGCATACCATGTGTGTTCTTTTGCTATTGGGTTACTTCACTCACGATGATATTTTCTAGTTCTATTCACTTGCCTAAGATTTCATGAATTCATTATTTTTAATAGCTAAGTACTCCACTATATAAATGTATCACATTTTCTGTATCCATTCCTCTGTTGAAGGACATATGGGTTCTTTCCAGCTTCTGGCTATTATAAATATGGCTGCTATGAACATAGTGGAGCATTTGTCCTTATTACATGTTGAATCATCTTCTGGGTATATGCCCAGGAGCTGTATAGCTGAGTCCTTGGGTAGTACTATGTCCAATTTTCTGAGGAACCACAAGACTGATTTCCAGAGTGGTTGTACCAGCTTGCAATCCCACCAGCAATGTAGGAGTGTTCTTTCTCCACATCCTCGCCAGCATCTGCTGTCACCTGAGTTTTTGAATTTAGCCATTCTGACTGGTGTGAGGTGGAATCTCAGGGTCATTTTGATTTGCATTTCCCTGATGGCTAAGGATATTGAACATTTCTTTAGGTGCTTCTCAGAATTTCAATATTCCTTAGTTGAAAATTCTTTATTTAGCTCTGTACCCCATTTCTAATAGGGTATTCTCCACTAAACCCATTTGTTTCTGGGCTTTTATTTGGAGGGGGGGGGACTATTAGTGACTGCGTCTATTTCTTTAGGGGTTATAGGTCTGTTTAGATGGTTTATTTGATTCTGTTTTAACTTTGGCCCCATTTTTAATAGGGTATTCTCCACTAAACCCATTTGTTCTTGGGCTTTTATTTTTTTTGGGGGGGGGCTATTAGTGACTGCGTCTATTTCTTTAGGGGTTATGGGTCTGTTTAGATGGTTTATTTGATTCTGTTTTAACTTTGGCATCTGGTATGTGTCTAGAAAATTGTCCATTTCATCCAAATTTTCCAATATAGTTGAGTATAAACTTCTGTAGTAGGATCTGATGATGTTTTTTTTTTATTTCCACGGTTTCCATTGTTATGTCTCCCTTTTCATTTCTTATTTTATTAATTTGGATACTGTCTCTATGTACTCTGGTTAGTCTGGTTAAGGGTTTTTCTATCTTGTTGATTTCTCAAAGAACCAACTTCTGGTTTGGTTTATTCTTTGTATAGTTCTTTTTGTTTCTACTTGGTTGATTTCAGCCCTGAGTTGGATTATTTCCTGCCATCTACTCCTCTTGGGTAAATTTGCTTCTTTTTGTTCTAGAGCTTTCAGGTGTGCTATCAAGCTGCTAGTGTAAGCTCTCTCCAGTTTCTTTTGTAGGCACTTACAGCTATGAGTTTTCCTCTTAACACTGCTTTCATTGTGTCCCATAAGTTTGGGTATGATGTGTCTTCATTTTCATTAAATTCTAAAAAGTCTTTCATTTATTTCTTGCTTGACCAAATTATCATTGAGTAGAGCATTGTTCAACTTCCATTTGCATGTAGGCTTTCTGTTGTTTTTGTTGTTATGCCTTAGTGTGTGGTGATCTGATAAGGTGTGTGGGATTATTTCAATCTTCTTGTATTTGTTGAGGCCTGTTTTGTGACCAATTATATGGTCAATTTTGGAGAAGGTACCATAAGGTGCTGGAAGGAAGGTATATTATTTTGCTTTAGGATGAAATGTTCTATAAATATCTGTTAGATCCACTTGGTTCATAACTTCTGTTATTTTCATTGTGACTCTGTTTAGTTTCTGCTTTTGTGATCTGTCCATTACTGAGAGTGTGGTGTTGAAGTCTCCCACTATTATATCGTGGGGTGTGATGTGTGCTTTGAGCTTTAGTAAAGTTTCTTTTATGACTGTGGGTTCCCTTGCATTTGAAGCAAAGGTGTTCAGAATTGAGAGTTCATCTTGGTAGATTTTTCCTTTGACCAGTATTAAGTGTCCTTCCTTATCCTTCTTGATAACTTTTGGTTGAAAATCGATTTTATTCGATATTAGAATGGCTACTCCAGCTTGTTTCTTGGGACCATTTGCTTGGAATATTGTTTTCCACCCTTTTACTCTGAGGTAGTCTGTCTTTGTCACTGAGGTGCATTTCCTGTATGCAGCAAAACGTTGGTTCCTGTTTATGTATCCGGTCTGTTAGTATATGGTTTATTTTAATTGGGAAATTGAATCCATTGATATTAAGAGATATTAAGGACAAGTGACTGTTGCTTCTGTTATTTTTGTTGTTAGAGGTGGAATAATGTTTATGTGGCTATCTTCTTTTGGGTTTGTTGAAAGATTACTTTCTGGCTTTTTCTAGGGTATAGTTTCTCTCCTTGTTTTGATATTTTCCATCTATTATCCTTTGTAGGGCTGGATTTGTGGAAAGATATTGTGTAAATTTGTTTTTGTCATGGAATATCTTGGTTTATCCATCTATGGTAATTGAGAATTTTGCTGAGTATAGTAGTCTAGGCTGGCATTTATGTTCTCTTAGTTTCTGTGTGACATCTGCCCAGAATCTTCTAGTTTTCATAGTCTCTGGTAAGAAGTCTGGTGTAATTCTGATATGTCTGCCTTTATATGCTACTTGACCTTTTTCCCTTACTGCTTTTAATATTCTTTCTTTGTTTTGTACATTTGTGGTTTTGACTATTATGCGACAGGAGGAATTTCTTTTCTGGTCCAGTCTATTTGGAGTTCTGTAGGCTTCTTGAATGTTCATGGGCATCTCTTTCTTTAGGTTTGGGAAGTTTTCTTCTATAAGTTTGTTAAAGATATTTACTGGCCCTTTAAGTTGGGAATCTTCAATCTCTTCTATACCTATTATCCTGAGGTTTGGTCTTCTCATTGTGTCCTGGATTTCCTGGATGTTTTGGGTTAGGATCTTTTTGCATTCTGCATTTTCTCTGGCTGTTGAGTCAATGTTTTCTATGGTATCTTCTGCACCTGATATTCTCTCTTCTATCTCTTGTATTCTGTTGGTGATGCTTGCATCTATGACTCCTGATCTCTTTCCTAGGTTTTCTGTCTCTAGGGTTGTCTCCCTTTGTGATATCTTTATTGTTTCTATTTCCATTTTTAAATTTTGGATGGTTTTGTTCAATTATTTTACCTGTTTTGTTGTGTTTTCCTGTAGTTCTTTAAGGGATAGTTGTGTTTCTTCTTTAAGGGCTTCTAGCTGTTTACCTGTGTTCTTTTGTATTTCTTTAAGGGAGCTATTTATGTCTTTCTTAAAGTTCTCTGTCATCATCTTGAAAAGTGATTTTAGAGCTGAGGCTTGCTTTTCCATTGTGATGGTGTATCTATGACTTGCTTTGGTGGAAGAATTGTGTTCTGATGATGCCAAGTAATCTTGGTTTCTGTTGCTTATGTTCTGTTGCTTATGTTGTTGGTTTATTTCTTTTTTGTTTATTGCTATAAATATGTATTTGTGTATGGTGTGTTATACACATGCAGATCAGAGTACAAATTTTGGAAGTCAGTTCTCTTGTTCTACTGTACTTTCAATAGGTTAAATTAAGTTCTCAGAGTTTCATGACAAGTACTTTTACATTCTGAATCATCTCTCAAGCCCTAATCTATATTGTTTTTTGTTTTTGTTTTTTTTCGAGACAGGGTTTCTCTGTGTCGCCCTGGCTGTCCTGGAACTCACTCTGTAGACCAGGCTGGCCTGGAACTCAGAAATCCGCCTGCCTCTGCCTCCCAAGTGCTGGGATTAAAGACATGCGCCACCATGCCTGGCCACCTAATCTATATTTTAATGTGCTTGGATTTTTGTTTTATTTTCAGACAGGGTCTTAAATAGATTATTTTCTGCAACTCTTTACCTGCATCTGTACCAAAGTAGTTTTTAGAATATATTTATTTGTTGGTTCGTTTAGTTTTTCATAATCTTGGCTGTCCTGGAACTTGCTCTGTAGATGAAGCTGACCTTAGACTCAGAGATCCTGAGTTTTTGCCTCCTGAGTGCTAGGATTAAAGGCATGTACCACCATACCTAGCTTTAAAAAATAGTTATTACATGCATGTACATCTGTGTGTTTTTCCATGTACATGTGTATGATTTGTGGAGGTGTGCTGTGGAATGGTACACATGTCAAACTCATGTATCACATGTCAAGAACTTATTCGAGTTCTACTTTTCGGAACTCTTTTCTCTTTTCTCTTCTTCTTCTTCTTCTTCTTCTTCTTCTTCTTCTTCTTCTTCTTCTTCTTCTTCTTCTTCTTCTTCTCTCTCTCTCTCTCTCTCTCTCTCTCTCTCTCTCTCTCTCCCTCTCCCTCTCTCTCTCATATGAGCATGAGGTGATATCTGTCCAGTGGTTATCACATTTCTCATGTATAGCATGAAGTTTTGATTTAAGAAACATGAAATGTTGCTGATCTCTGCTTTTCAGCTTAAATCTCCTTAAGCTTGTGGGTTAAAATTGATGGTGGAGTTAAATTAATTCTTTATTTAAGGCTACTATGTGTTTCAATCTATTTATATATGCCCATATAATTACAAAACCTGTTCATTAAGGTCATATGTAAAGCCCTATCATGTACTTTTCTCTGCCTCAAATTAAAAGAGTGATCACTGGGCTCAACTCATCATCTACTCATTGTTTCTTTCCAGAACATAATTTATTTGAAATTACTTTTGTATTCATACTTAATAGGTATTTTTTTCTTTATATTTTATTATATGGAATATTTTTGTTAGGGTGAAAGGGTTTTAGTGGCTTCTATATACTCTCTGGTAGAACTACCAGATTACTTTGTATTCAGTTAGGAATTGGGATAATTTAAGGTTAAGCTACTACTCCCTATGAGCATAGTTCAAATTTCGTTGCTAGTATGTTTACCATTATATGCCTGAGAACAGTTTTTTACCACTTTAAACCACAAGTTTGTTTGTTTTTTTAAGATTTATTTATTTTATGTATATTAGTACACTGTAGCTATCTTCAGACACCCCAGAAGAGGGCATCAGATCCCATTACAAATGGTTTGTGAGCCACCATGTGGTTGCTGGGAATTGAACTCAGGACCTGTGGAAGAGCAGACAGTGCTCTTAACCGCTGAGCCATCTCTCCAGCCCGGCCTGAGAAGAGTTTACAAGTCTTCTCTACTCTTGCATGTCCTTGGTTACAATTTTGTCATCCTGGACTCATTAGTACTTTTGAAAACTTTATATAATTTTCCTCATTTAGAATCATTTCTTTCTGGCACAGCTGGCTCTGACTATGAAGTTCATCTCAGATATTTTTCCCTCTTTATTTGTTGGCCCTGCTATTATTTATTGTCTTGGTAGTTCTCCAGTAATTTCTGTCAGACAGTTTTTACTTTCAGTGAATTTTAATTGTTTTCAATAGGAAGACTGATGTAACAACTAGTTCATTATCAGATGCACAATCTATGTCATAGGATTTCAGAATCTATGTCATAGGATTTATATAGCTTTGGTTTTTCCTTGTTTCTAGGATTAGAGTTTGGGTCAACTGACAGAAACTCAGCAGTTTCTTCTATGAATGTACAGAAATATATGTTCAAATGTGGTATACCATTTCTGCTTACGAAGTCAGAAAATTTAGTTGGAAGCCTTGTTAACTTAACTAAGAATAGAAGACTGACTTCTGTGTTTCTGGACCCATCATTAATAATAATCACTGTGTTTTACTCCTAAAAGTCTTCTGCAAAGGCCACTATTGTGTTTTGTTTCATGAACAGTTCCCTGATTATGTGAATATGGAGAAGTGAAGGATAGTTGTAATTCCCTGTTATGTATGTTTCATTTATGTCATAATATGGGACCTAAAGACACTTTGATGGGTAAGATTAAAAAGCAGAGATCTAGATCTTATTAAGCTTTACCACTACCATGTACCCATGACTTTCACAATGTATAAGGCCCCCAGCCTGGATCCTCCACTCACCCACTGTTATGTAAAGTTTAAGAATATTATGAGTGAGTAATACATACAGGTGCCTTGATTGGACTTAGAACAAGCCTGTCTGTGTCTTTCACTCTAGCATGAAATGGAAATATGTGTAATATCTTACCTAGTTTTATCCACAGAAGAGAATAAAAATTGAGATGTGCTAGTAAATTTTGTGAATAATTCCATCTACAAAATGAATCTGATGGAGTCACTGAAGAATCTTCATTGGAATCAATTTATTCAGTTTACTGACTAATGTATTAGTTATTGCTTCTTTCATCTGTATAGTTGACCATACTGACATTGAGTTCCCAAAGGTTTCTTTTAAATTTTCAGAAATGGATTCAAATTCTCAAAGGGACTAGAGAATATTGAGTGTACAAATAGACTTCTAATTTGCTCTCCAGAAAAGCCTAATTTGAACTCTGTCCACTTACAAATTCAATCACATAATAAATTTTAGTAATAATTAATCTTTGAAGCACTTTATATTCCAATGTCTTAGTTAAAGTATAAAGAACTTATAATTAAAGGATAAAATATGAGCTAAACTGTTTGTCTTGCAGGTATGAGAGAATTGAAATCCCAATCCATATTGTACCTCATATCACTATTGGGAAAGTATGCCTTGAATCTGCAGTAGAGCTGCCAAAGATCCTGTGTCAGGAAGAACAGGATGCATATAGAAGGATTCACAGGTAATAGCTTTTACTATTTCTCTTGTCAATTCAGTGAAGCCCCTTTATCTTTAACAGCTCATCAGTTTCTGAGTCCTCTTTCTACCTGACTGGGAGAGAGCTTCACAACAACCTCAAATCATGTTTCTCACACTATATTATAATGATCTGTTTAACATTGCTATCTTGCCTCTGATATTTGAATCCTTCAAGAGAAAACACCTCCTTTTCTGATTGTGAAAGTAAAATAAATCACATCCTAGTACTCCTATTGCCAAGTACTGGGCCTTGTCTATTAAATTCATAGTGTATCAAGACCTTCAGTGAGAAATAGTAATTTCATAGTCATGTCTTTGAGTCATCTTTTGAATTTTTGAATAAAATCATATCCCCCAAGTAAATTTAAAATGAACAAGGTGAGATCTCAAATCATTATGTTCATCTAATCCAATGGGCAAATGTCTGATATAGGTTATGATTTTATTGTACACCTTTGTTTTTGTTTCATTGCTAACCTAAAGTACCTTATCCCTTTAGCCTTACACATCTGGACTCAGTGACCAAGATCCATAATGGCTCAGGTAAGATTTTTCTTTTCTTTTCTGGAGTATGTGAAGTGATCTTTGTAGAAACAATTATAGTTTATCTTGGAGTTTCCTTTCTAAAAACTGTAACTAATCTTGCTCCTTACATTTCCTTGGAAACCTATAGACCCTTATAGACTATAAATGTGGCCTTATGATAAGACAGAAAGAGGGAAAGTGGATGGGGGTGGGGGTGAAGAGGGGAACCTGATCTGCTATTGGGCGAGGGAAAACTAGAAAGGATATTTTATAGATTAGCTCAGTGGTGTCTTGTTATATGCTTACACACTACTTCTTAAGGAATCCAAGTTTCCATAGATTTCTATAGCTCAATAACTTCCAGAAATTTTAGTAATGTGCCTTTAAGAACTGATTTCAACCTCCAACCTATTCTAGTAAGAATTGAAAGAGATAGGCAGGTATAGGAAGGGAATACATCAGGCAGGAATTTTTCCATGTGAATAAATAGAGAAGGGGAAAAAAACTCAGTATAGTATATATACCAAGTTACTTTCCTCAACATACAGATATTTCCAGCTATACCTACTGTTCAGCTAACCTGGATTTCCCTATTTAATGACTAAACTAGGTATTGCATGTATGTAGTGTAAGCACTTGAGAGGCAGAAGCAGGAGAACTGCAATAAGTTTGAGGGCAACCTAGTCTATATAGAGAATTCCAGGATAAAATCTGGCTACTGAGTGAGACCCAGACTTTAAAAAAAAAAAGTAACACTAAAATAAACAATAACAACAACAACAAAACATGGATAAGTAAGAAATATGAGGAAGAGTGGAATCTTTTTTATTAATTAATTAATTAATTAATTTTGAGGCAGGGTCTCTCTATGTAGCCTTTGCTATCCTGGAACTCACTATATAGACCAGGCTGGTCTCAAGTTTATAGAGATCTGCCAGTTTCTGCCTCATGATTGCTGGGTTTAAACACATGTACCACAACAACCAATGGAAAGATTTCTGATATGATTGGTTAGGCAACTGCTTTGGGAAGAAAAGAAGGGAATCATGGCTTGGTATATTCCATCATTTCTATCGGGATAAAAATTGACAATGAATTGAAATTGGTAAAATATAGTATACAAACATTCTCTAAAATCACAATTATTTAAAAATAGACTAATAGCTCAAAAGTAGACAAACAGATCAGTGGACCTGGACAATGCTTAGAAACAGGCCTATGTATATGAAAGAATTCATATTTATTTAAAAATTTTTAATTAGTGAAAGCTACGTTAGATACTAAATATTCATTTATTTGTTCATCTGAAACAAAACAAACAAACAAAAAAACATTTAAGTACCTACTCCCTGCTAGATAGCCTTCTAGGCACAACAAGGCTATAGTGCTGAACAAAAGAGACAAGCTTAACTTGCATAGACTTAATTTTGTTTCCATTTGAGGAGACAGTAGAGTCCTACTGGAGAGTGCTTTCTGAGCCCTTTAACTTGAAGAAATGAAGAGCTAGCCATCTTTCTCCTTTCTTAAAATGAATTTTATGTTTTTACATATATTTCTATTTGGCTTATAGATCTAAGGTTTCAGAATATATGTCTGCTTTGTTCAGCTCTTCTCTTCCCCCACCCCCACCCCCAGTTGACTACTGAAAAATCATTTACCAGTCCTACTTATTGTACTTTAGAAACTTGTTCCCCCCCCCCAGCCCTTTTGTTCTGTGCCCACAACTGAGGCACTGTTAGTAGTATAGTAGGAACATCCCAGTGAATAGTACTTTTCCAGTTATCTCATCTGTTTTTTTTTCTTTTTTATTGGAGTATTTACCAAGAATTTGTGCAGTCAGATGTCAGCAATCAGTGGGCCTCTACTGCAGTGGTTGGAGGACAGATTGGAACAAAACCAGCAGCATTTACAGGAGTTGCAACAAGAAAAGGAAGAACTTATGGAAGAGCTGTCTTCCCTAGAATAAAGCAGAAGAACAACAAAAAAATGTGGTAATATTTTTTCAGTTTCTGTGCTGAATATGGTCTAAAACTATACACAATTCCTATATAGGCAAATAATACAGTAGCACTCTTTATATCCCAACAAGTAGTTTGATGTATATAAAAACAGAAAACCTTTTCTTAAAATATCCCCAAAGCTTATAGAATTCTCCTACCTGTAACTACTTTAAAAAGAAAACATGCAGGATGACTTAAGCAGACTATGAAAGGTATTTTGTAAGGGACATAGGAGGTACAGTAGCAAGGAGTATCTGGGAATAAAATATCTGAAAGGTTTAATTTAAGTTTTATACACACACACACACACACACACACACACACTAGAATGTCAATGTGTACCCCTAAATATTCTGGAACTCACTCTGTATACCTTACTAAACTGCCTCACTAAGCTGCTCCCAAACTCACAGAGATCTACCTGCCTGACTCTGTAGTGTTGGGATTAAAGGCATGTGTTACTTACCGTGCCTGACATTAAATGTTTATTCTCAATAAAAATAAAAACATAAGCTTTTTTTTCTCAAAAAAAATAAAAAGCATAAGCTTTTTTTTTTTTTTGAGACAGTGTCTTATTATGTAGCCTAACTGGTTTGGAACTCACAGAAGTCTACTTTCCTCTGTTTCCCAAATGGTGGGGCTAAAGATGTGTAACAGTAATATAAACTTAGAATATAAAGTCTTTGTTTTTGTTTTCAGATATAGCCATGCTATATAATACGATAAAGGAAGAGTAGCACTTGACATTTCTATTTTATAGCTTGATGTTTCTGCTAGGCAAGTGAATCCCAAGTACTATAGAGTTAATGTAAAAACATGCAGGTAGCTCATCATCACCCATCTCTGTTGATTATACTCACTTAAAATCATGTAGCATGACTTCCTTCTTGATCTCTAAACATGTATTATGAGATACCTAAATTTGAATCTATGTGCATGCCTTTTTAAGCAAGCAAGTGATCTCTAGCTTATTTGAATCTAAAGCAAATTCTTACTGATCTTAAGAATTGAATTATAATATGACCATGATTTTTTTTAGAAATATTAGGATTTAGGTTGTAATAGAAATCATGCTTTAAAAAAATGTGATGATCATAGCATTCCTTCATAGGTAACCACTAATTCTAAATGTGCCTAAATGAAAGAGAGTTGAGCCTGTTGCATCCTGGGAACTAAAGTGGGAACTGGAAAAAGGGTGAAAAGAAAGAAAACAGATAGTAAGAGTCCCCAGCACAGTGATATTTGTAATTTTGGCTTGTCACCTTATTTTTTCCTAGATTATTGTTTTTCAGTTTCCAGAACTGCTTGCATCAGAATTGCAAAGAGTGCAAACTCAGTCTTTGAGGCTAGAACCTAAAAATCTACATGACCCACTTAGCTGATTCTGAGGCATACTTATATTTGAAAACAAATATTCTTAGGGCATATGGAATGTAAATGTATTTTAATTCTCTCCTACCACAATTATTATTTCTTCATTTTCTTTTTTATAGGGCAGATGAAAATGCCTGGCATATAATTTATTAAATTAAATCAATTTTGAAAAAGATAAAGTTGAAGGGCCTACATTATATAACTTCAAGACTTATTATAAAGCTACTATGATAATCAAGATACTATGATTTTTGCAGAAGAATCAATGCAATAGGAAAGAAAATTCAGAAATAAGCCCACAATAATATGCTTAAGTAATTTTGAAAAAGTACAAATGTGATTCAAGGAAGAAAAAACAGTCATTTCAACAAATTGAACCTCCACAAGCCAACAAAGTATATTCTAAAAGTACCTCCAAATATATCATGCATTTAAATGTACTATGGAAAACCTAGAAAAATATTCAAGAAAAATTTTCAGGAGTTAAGTACTTAATATTCAACTCAAAAGCACAATTTCACAAGAAAACAAAGTAGATCTATTGGACTTCAAAATTAAAGCTTTCTATTCTGCAAAACTACTAAGAGAAAACCATGTAATATCTGATCAGTGAAAAGATATACTTAAAACTCAAAAATAAACAATACCAGTGGAAAATGAAAAAAAAGATATAAACATTGTCACTACAGTGGGTAGATAGATGGCAAGTAATTATGTGCATATATATTGAATCTCATACATCATTGAGGAATGCAACTTAAAACTACAGCATGGTGTGGCATATACTCATCAAGACTGCTATAGAAAAAGATAGTGAAAATACCAAATACTGATGAGGATGCAAACTAGATTTCTCATACACCAATGACAGGAATATAAAAATACAGCTACTGGGTAGAAGAGTTTGGATATTTTTTTAAGTTAAATATACACTTAACATGACCCAGCAATAATACTGCCTTGGCACAAAAACTTTTTCAAATTTTTTCTTGGAAGTTTTATCTGTGATAGCTGCAAAGTAGAAATAACCCATATACTCTGCAGTGAGTAAATGGCTTAACAAACCATTCTTACTATAGACTACTACTATGTAGTGGAAAGGAACATACTGCTAATATGGTGAGCCTTGGGCAGTTACAGTAAATGAAAAAATGCTAGTCTTAAAAGAGCACTTACTGTATAGTTGCATTTCTAGAGCTTTGTTTAAATGTCAGAATTAATGACAAGAACAGATTAATGATTTCCAGAGTCAGGGAATAGACATTGTATAGCATATGTGTGAATAGACATTGTATAGCATATGTGTTCTTACTACAGTGTGACATAAAAGTTAATTTAGCCTGATGAAACAGTTTTGTACCTTAAATTTAGTGTTTAATATATAAGTCTGTTCTGTGCTAACATTTTTTAGATTTACATACATACAAATTAATACATGTAAAAATCTAGAAGTGAGTAGGAATTAAGATTCCACTTTATGAAATAATTAGAGTGATATATGAGCCATATTTAGTGCCACATGCCTATAATCCCAGTGCACAGGAGGCTGAGGCAGAAACATTTCAAGTTTAGAGATATTCTGAGCTATATAGTTCACAGCCGGTTGGACTACAGTGTGAGACCTTGCTTCAGAAAAAAAGGGCAAGGAGGGTAGGTGATAAAAAGAAAACCTGGAAATGGGGATAAAATGATTTGATTTTTTTTTTTTTTTTTTTTTT
>NC_034613.1:64034064-64035722 GCF_900095145.1 Mus pahari
GTTTTTTGAGACAGGGTTTCTCTGTATAGCCCTGGCTGTCCTGGAACTCACTTTGTAGACCAGGCTGGCCTCGAACTCAGAAATCCGCCTGCCTCTGTCTCCCGAGTGCTGGAATTAAAGGCATGTGCCACAACACCCGGCTGATTTGAATATTCTTATAGGCCAACTATGAACACAAGTCTGTGCTTCACTTTCATGAATAAAATGAGATTATAGTAGATGACCATGAAGTATACTTTTAGATCAGTGTTCATATTTTAAAAATATTGATCATCAGAAAGAACAGTAGTATGAATGAAATGTGATTATTTTCCTAGTTGTACCTGTATGGTTTACCTTTACACAAAACATTGTGTTCTAACATACAACCTTGTATCCGCTCTGATTTTTCTTTTTCAATCACAGTCAAATTCTGTTGGGAACAGAAAGTACTTGTTTAGATGGGTATGCTCTCCATCTGGTTTTTTAAAACCTTTTTGAGATAGGGCCTCACTCAACAGCCCAGTCTGGCCCCAATCTAGCAGTTCTCTTGCCTCTACCTCCTAAGGGGTAATATATTAGGCATACAACATCATGCCTGGCTGATTTCTTATTTTCTATGCATAGAACCTGCATCTGACCTTGTCTACACTATTTTTGAAACCATTCCTCCCATAGTCAACAATGATGTCCACTTGTCAAACTCATTTGTTTTTGAGAACTGTCATTGGTAAACCTCTAGTTTTTACTATTTTTGTTAATAAATAATAAATACTGGCTTGACACTTTAATCATTCTTCCAAATCTACCACTTTTGGTCTTTGTTATCATATACTTTATTATTTCTTATTTCCAGACTATCCCTCCCAAAATTCATTCATAAGCTTCTCTATACAGTTACAGACAAATCCATTTCTCTATACCTCTGTCTGAACTCCAGACTCAGATTTCAATCTATCCATTATATATTTCTACTAGGTAATCTTATTGCTACATTAAATTTGATAAATCTAAATCTGAACATGTTTTTGGCCTAATCTATTCTATATTCTCTTATATTTCTTATCTCAGTGAAGGAAGCATCCATCTGCAAAAACTGGAATCTAGACAGGCAACCCCAACATCTCTATTACCTTTTACAGTATTTACATTGAGTTACAGCAGTTTGTTTGTTTTTTCGGTTTGGTTTTTTTTGTTGTTTTTTTTGTTGTTGTTGTTTAATCTAATCAGAGTTGCAATATGTAGAATAGGTATTCGTGAAGAGGAATGGGCAGGTAGAATGTCAAGGTTCTCACTGGTTAGGATTACTTCATGAAAACATAAGAGTTCCTTAGCCTTGCAGCATCAGAGCAGGAACAAGATCTAGTGAAATTTGTCCTGTGTCAGTACCCTCAGAATCAGAGTGAAGAGGAGAAAGTGATCTCTTAAACTAAATAAAATGATTGAGCAAATAAGTATGCTTTGAGGAAAATTGAAGCTGTTTTTTTTCATACTTAAAACATTATTTACAGATATGTAAGAAGAAAGTATAAAATTATTCCCTGTGATGTTAAATAGGAAAAGTTGATATGATCATTTTAAAAGGGAATTACATATATGTATATATTGAGAGAATGATCAGTATGTCTATATACCTCCACTTCTTTTTTTTTTTTTTTTTTTTTTTTGAGACAGGGTTT
>NC_034613.1:64035825-64049093 GCF_900095145.1 Mus pahari
CTGGAACTCACTTTGTAGACCAGGCTGGCCTCGAACTCAGAAATCCACCTGCCTCTGCCTCCCAAGTGCTGGGATTAAAGGCGTGTGCCACCATGCCTGGCTCAAACCTCTTCTTCTTATCTTTCCCCATTAAGAGAACAGAAATGGTAGTTTGGTAGCTAATGAGTACACCTGGCACCAAGGTGCTGGACTTTAAATAGTATTTTCCACTATTAGTGAATAGCATTGAATCCAGAAATGAATGCATATGTATATGATGAACTGATTTTTAACAAAAATGTCAAGACTATTTGAATGTGGAAAAATAGTCTTTTCAACAGCTGATGATTTCACAACTAAATATCTATACAGAATAATGAAGCTGGACTCGTGCCCCATATCATGTATGAATATTAACTAAAAATGTATCAAATATTTAAATGTAAGAACTTGTAACTATTAAAATATTAAAACAGCAGTAAATCTTTATGGCTTTGGTTTTTAGCAATGGCATTCTAGACAAGCCACAAAAAGACATTTGTTAGATCTCATGAAAATTTAGAAATGTACATCCAAAAACAAAAAAATGAAAAGTCAGAAAATGGGCCAAAATATTTACAAACAACCTATTTAAGAATCTAGTGTCCAAAATTTATAAGTAACTCAGACAATAACAGCAAGAAAAGCAAACCAATTCAATAGTGGACAAATCAAAACCATAAGGTACCACTTGATACCTACTTAGAATAAAAAAAATGTAAGCCCAGTCTTCTGTAAAATGGTAGACTAACAGCTGTGTGACCTAATTAAGAGAGTAGGAGAACCCATTCCACAAGAATAAAATACAACAAATATTCCTAAGAGCAGAAGAGCTTCAGAAATTCATAGTTAGCAATAGAACATCTTAAAAATTGGAAACGAGATGGGTGATGCACTGGATAGAAGAAAACCAAGCTGAATATAGCTTCAGTGTCATTACTCTCCAGCAGGAAGAGAAGCAGAAGCCTCCTTCAAGAGGCAGTCTAGGCTACATTAAGGAAAAGAAATGGGTAGTCCCTTCAGAACAATCCCACAGCCCACACAAAACTCAGATCCTGTTGTAGATTTTGATGAGGTAGTGATTCCTCTGTTGGATGGATCAGTAGTGGAAAGGAAAACCATTTTGCCACTCTATAAGACTGCAGAGCAATGTCCTTGTGCCGTCCTAAGAAAACTTAAATACTGAGCAACCCTGTGGGCAATAGAACAGGAAACAACCACAAACCAGGGAACCTAAATTTAACATGCCTCAACTGCAGAGTGAGAGACAGCCCTGGAGGCAGTTGCAATGAGTAGACTGGCTATATACTTACTAACAAGTCAAAAAGGACAAGAGGCTCACCTTAGTAATGTAAATAGGGAAAGGTATCTTCTCCCTTAGTGGTCAGGAACAGACCTAATCTGTGAATAACCCTGAAGTATGATAATTTTAAGCTACATGTCACTGAATAAAACAACCTCTGGGACCTCCCCCTGCCATTCATTGCTGTAAAGTCTAAGAACTGAGATGCTCCAGAGGTCTTGAAATCCATGGCTGAATCCCTTTGGCAGAGTGTCTACTTAGGGAATCTTGAAAGTGTGAAGGCATATCTCTATCCTTGTAACAGATCTTAGTGTTGTAACTGTTTCCATACTCCCAATCCACTTGGGAGACATTCTCTAGATAGAGAATTATTAATCCCAGAAATTACAGTCTGGGGAGTATTGGGCAGGTAAAAGAACCCATTCAGCCCACAAATTGTAAAGTTAAGGGTGGCTAACAGAGAAGCCTACTATACAAAGAAGAAAAGCTACTAAAATGGAAGCATTTTCAAATATTATTAAACATATCCAATTTAACAGCTGAAAACAACCCCCCCAAAGGAACAATAAGAGTTCACATGTTCATCTGATACCACCTGCTCAGTAATCCCCAGATTGTAACCTTTTACATTCATCTCATTTTGTTTGCACCTACTTTTTATTATTGAATAATCTGTTTTCCTTCGTTTTTCTTTCTGACCCTATGCGTTTTTACCTCCTTGATAGTATTATGACTTTGCTTATTTTTTTTAAGACTCTTACCTTTTTGTTAGTGTGTATGTATAAGTGTTCATGATGTTTCCTACAATGCATGTGTGGAAGTCAGAGGACAATGTTGTAAAGCTGGCTTTCTTCTTTCACCTTCCAGGGATTAATCTTGGGCTCCCAAGCTTACATAGCAAGCAATTTTATCTGCTGAGCTATCTTATAAGCCCAACTCTTAAAGTTGTTATTTTTAGTCCTTTTGCATTTCTCTAGTTTTGTGTTCCAGCTTCTCATATTGGGAAATCTTTGTCCTTGTATTTTCTTTTATTTATTTTTAATCTGTTGTTCCTTTCTCTTCCCCTTCATAGTAATCTTTATTACTTTTATTTAACCTTCTCCATTTTGTCCTTTTCTCTAGGTTTTTTTTATCTCATTTGTTTACTATTTCCATATTTATCCTAAATTATTTTTAACTTCACAGAAAACAGCAAGATGTATATTCTTTCTTATCAACTTGACTTCACCTGGAATTAACTAAAACCCCAAAAGGGGGGGGCACACCTGTGAGGAATTTTTGCTTCATTTGAAATAGAAATATCCACTTCTAATCCAGATCGCTGAGGCAGGAAGACTTGCCTTTAATCCAAGTCTTTTGAGCTAGGGAACGATATGCCTTTAATTGAGATCTTGAGGCAGGAAGACTCAGAAGACATGGAAGAAGGACGCTTTACATTTTACCTGCTTTACATTTTACCTTGCTAGTACATCCATCCCTTCACTGGCATTGGAGCCTATTTCTTTGGGATTCTAGCATATACTAAAACCAGCTGATACATATAGCCTTGTGAATGTAGCATCTACTGATTCTTTGACTTTCTATTCACAGCCAACCATTGTTGGTTTAACTGGACTGCAACCTGTAAGTTGTTCTAAAAGGGAGAGGGAGAGGGAGAGGGAGAGGGAGAGAGAGAGATTGATCCTGTAAGTTATGTCACTCCAAAGAACCATGACTAATACACATAATTTGACTATTAGCTATTTTATGGTCCTTGGTAGTAAATTAGTGCATTCTAATCAACTTAAATGTATTTCTGTATTATGTATAATTGGATGTTGTTTCTATTACATCAGTTCTTTTTAACTCCCTTAGCTGTACTTAATAATGAACTCTCATTATTGAACAGTAGGCTGTTCAATCCCCAAATAAAACCAAAAGAAAGATCCAAGTCAACAAATGCACAAATCATGACACAGAAACACAAGTAGCATGAAAAACTAAGGCAACATGACTCCTCCAAAAATTTGTAAATACTGAATTCAACAGGTAAAATGCCAAATGAGGATTTCAAACTTTACTAGTAAAAATTATCAGTTTCTTCAGTGATGATACAAAGAGGTAAATTCCATCTAGTATGTGGAGAGGAAAGTCAACAGCATAAAGGTGAGGAAAATTAATGAGACAGTAAGCAATATGGATGAAAAAGTCAACAATGCGTAATAAATCATCAAAAAATTGAGATTCTGGAAAAACGTTGCAAATAAAATTTTCAATGAACTAAATATAAAACAAAATGGAAATCATCACAAATATACTTGACTGATGGAGGGCAAGATTGAAGAAATTAAAATATCAATAAGGAAAAATGCACTGCAGTATTCAAGAATGTCTAGGATATAATAGACTAAACCTAAGAAAATTCAGTATCGTTACCTGAAATAAAAACTAAAAACATAAAAAAGCTATATAATGAAATTATAGCAGAAAGTTCCTTAAATCTAGAGAAATGGACGTCTAACACAAGAAGCATTTAGCCTTAAACAGATAAAAGCAGAAAAGAATGTCTCTATGACATATCACCAAGCCATCAAAAATACAAAGCAAAGGGGCTAGTGAGCTCAACAGTTAAATGGCACTAGCTGTTCTTCCAGAGGATCTGAGTTCAATTCCCCAGGACACACATGAGTGCTCACAACTTTTTGTAACTCCAGTTCCAGGGGATCTGAGATGTTCTTCTCGCCTATTCAGGCACCAGACATACAGTGGTGCCCATAATTGGCAAATAACCAATACACAAAAAGTACCAAAGTTCATTTTTTAATCATACCAATCAAAGAAATATTAAAAGATATAAGGGGAAACGCTATGATGTTTAAATCTTCATTTTCAATTTGACTCAGTTTGGATAAATGATTTATTTCAGGAGATTACTATTTTTGTCGTACTGAGGATTCAACCCAGGACCTCACACATTCTAGGGTAGTGCATTTGTCACTGAGCTACATCTCAGCCTGACTTAATTGGATTTGGAATCATCATGTAAACACAATGTGTACATGAAAGTGTTTCCAGAAAAGTTTTAAGTGGGGAGAGAAGACTGATCCTAAATGTAGGTGACATCATTCTGATTCTTGACTGTGGGTGTAAAGTGACTAGTTGCTTGGTGTAAATAGCAGCCTCATGCTCCTGCCATTATGCTTTCTCCAACATGATAGAATGTATGCCCTCAATTGTGAGCCAAGATAAACCCTTCCTTACTTATATTGCTTTGGGCAGGTATTTTGTCACAGAAATGAAAAACGTAATATAAAAGTCAACTCATCTACACACCATAATTGCATCACTTCTCTCATCAGTAACCCTAAAGTCTAGAAGCATGTAGTGACATATTTAAAGCAACAAAAGTAAATAATTGTCATCTAAGATTGCTATACCCAGCAAAACTACCTTTAAAATTGACAAAGAAATAAGGAAATTGAAAATGAATTTTTCCCCTTTACCACACTGTAGCATCCTTCTAACATTTCCTGACTAATTTTCATTTGAAGTCTCTGTATTAGTTAGGGTTTTACTGCTGTGAACAGACACCCTGCTTGTGGACGTTGTACATCGTGGTGCGCACTAGGCTCCGCACCACGATGTACAACGTCCACAAGCAGACTTGTTCAAAAACATGAGTCTATGGGGGCCATACTTAAACATAGCATAATGCAAAAATGCATTTAGTCCAACTTTCAAAGTCCTCATAGTCTATAGCAGTCTCAACAATGTTAAAAGTCCAAAGTTCAAGGTCTCTTCTGAGATTCATCCAACTAATTAACTGTAATCCCCAAAGCAAGGCAGGAAAGCAGCTGGGCAAACTCTGCATCTCCATGGCTGATGTCAAAGTAGTCTTCAGATCGCCACTCCTTTTTTATCTTTGTTGACTGGGCTGGTTCCACTCCCTGTTAGCAGCTTTCCTCAGCATGTATCCCACCCACGACTCTGGCATCTTTAACATCTTTGCATCTCCAAGGCAATATCAACGTTACAGCTTCTTGTTTCAGTGTCTGGGATTCCACTTGATCTTTTAGACTCCTCCTAAGGGCTGGCATCACTTCTCCAGCTCTGCCCTCTGTACCACTCTAAGCTCAGGTTGATCCACTCCACTACGGGTGCTGTTCTTGGTGATCATNNCATGGNACCTGCTTGTGGACGTTGTACATCGTGGTGCGCACTAGGCTCCGCACCACGATGTACAACGTCCACAAGCAGGGCTGCTACTGGAAGACTGACTTCCAGGCAACTGGGGTGAGAGTCTTAAGCCCACACCCACAGTGACACACCTACTCCAACCAGGTCACACCTATTCCAACCAGGCCACACCTCCAGATGGTGCCACTCCCTGGTCCAAGAATATACAAACCATTACAGTCTCCTTTCTCAGATATAAAAATAGATATGCCAGTTTATTTTCAGTTTTCAGGTTGATACTCATTTTTTGTTTGGTTGGGTTTGTTGTTGTTGTTGTTGTTTTGCTAGTGAAAAGTAGCTGCTTTAAAACAAATATCCAAAAGATAGTTGGATCTTGATTTTTAATCTAGCCAGCCAGTTTTCATTACTTTATTGATGAATCAGGTGTATTTGCATTTAAGATTATTCATGGAAGATAATTATTCATTTTAACTACTCTGTTCATTGATTTTCTGGTTGTTTATTGTTTTCTTTCTCTCCTATTAGCATTTGGGGTTTGCTTGTTTACAGGGTTACAGAAATCACCTGATCATTTCAATAGATGAATAAAAGTCTTTTTAAAAAGTTAAATATCCAAAAAAAATTGTCAATATCTATTTGTGATAAAAGTTCCTGAAGGAATTTGGAATAGAAGGAACATAAATCAACATAGTAAAGGCTTTATATACTAAACCTCTATCCAACAAGATATTAAATGTTGAAAATTGAGAGCGTTTCTACTAAAGTCAGGAATAAAACAAGGGTGCTCATTCTCTTTACTCTTATAACACAGTTTTAGCCAAAGTAATAAGAAAATTAAAGAAAAGAATAAAAATAGGAAAGAAATAAAATGTTCCCTAATTGCAGATAACATGATCCCATATTTCAAAAACCCTAAACACATCACCAAAAAACTCTCAGAACCAATAAACATTTTTCTGCAAAGTAATAGGCTAGTTTTAATAATGCAAAATATGCTGGCTAGTTTTATGTCAACTTGATGCAAAATAGAATTACTTAGAAAGAGGAATCCTCAATTAAGAAAATCCCCCTACCAGACTGATGTGTGAGTAAAGCTGTGGGGTATTTTCTTAATGATTGATGTTGTGGCCTCATCCCACAGGGGATGATACCATCCCTAGGTATGTGGTCCCAGATGGTATAAGAAAGCAGGAAAATACCCATGAAAGGAGTTACAGAGACAAAGTTTGGAGCTAAGATGAAAGGATGGACTATCCAGAGACTACCCCACCCGGGGATCCATCCCATCATCAGCCACCAAACCAAGACACTATTGCACATGCCAGAAAGATTTTGCTGAAGGGACCCTGATATAGCGGCCTCTTGTGAGGCTATGCCAGTGCCTGGCATACACAGAATTGGATGCTCACAGTCAGCTATTGGCTGGAACACAGGGTCCCCAGTGGAGGAGCTAGAGAAAATACCCAAGGAGCTGAAGGGGTCTCTAACCCTATAGGTGGAACAACAATATGAACTAACCAGTACCCCCTGAGCTTGTGTCTCTAGCTGCATATGTAGCAGAAGATGGCCTATTCGGCCATCATTGGAAAGAGAGGCCCCTTGGTCTTGCAAACTTTATATGACCCAGCACAGGGGAAGGCCAGGGTCAAAAAGTGGGAGTGGGTGGGTAGGGGAGCAGGGAGGGGGGAGGGTATAGGGAACTTTCAGGATAGCATTTGAAATGTAAATAAAGAAAATATCTAATTAAAAAGAAGAAGAAGAAAGCAGGCTGAAACCATTGAACTGAGGTTGGGAACCTCCTATGGAAGAGTTAGGGGGAGGATTGAAGTAAATGGCAACCCCATAGGAAGACATACAGTGTCTACTAACCTGCACCCCTGGGAGTTCCCAGAAACTAAGTCACCAACCAAATAGCATACATGGGTTGGTCTGTGGCTTCAGGCACATATATAGCAAAGGACTGCCTTGTCTGGCCTTAGTGGGAGAGGTTGCACTTAATCCTGTAGAACCTGGATGCACCAGAGAAGGGGGATGCCCAGCAGGGGGAGGCACCCTCTCAGAGGTGAAGGAGAGGAGGGGGTGATGAACTCTGGGAGGGGGAACTGGAATGGGAGGCAACATTTGAGATGTAAATAATTTTTTTTTAAGGCAGACTGCTCAAGCTAGTAAGCAGTGCTACACCATGGTCTCTGCTTTGGTTCCTGCATCTAGGATCCTGCCTTGAATTCCTGCCCTGATATCTCCCACTGATGGAGTTTGACCTAGATTTGTAAGATGAAATAAACTCCTTCCCAAGTTGGTTTTTGGTCATGGTATTTTATTCATAGCAATAGAAACCCTAAGACACAAAATGAACGCCCAAAAATCAGTAGCCTTATTGATATACCATAATGAACCTGTGGAGAATGAGATGAATTTGGAAAAAATTTCATTTAACATACTAAAAAAACAAAACAAACAAAAACCTATAAATCTAAACAAGGAGGTTAAACATGCCACGAAAACTTAGTCACTGATGAAAGAGGTTGAAGGCAAAAATACTTCTCATGCTTGTGCATTGTCAGAATTAATATTGTGAAAATGGCTGTATCATTGAAAGTAGTCCTTAGGATTCAACAAAACCCCTATCTAAAGGTTTTTTATTCCTCACAGAAACAAAAGAAAGGAAGGAAAAAAATCCTATGTTCAACACTCAAACAAAACAAAAAGCTGAAAAGCTCAAATTCTTTTAGAACTGAATGTACTTGCTCTTGTCTGTAACCTCAGCATTCAGAAAACTTGATACAGAGGGATTGTTAGGGCAGCCTGGTCTACAGAATGAGATCCTGACTTAATTTTTAAAAGAGGTTCTTACAGAGTTTAGATAAAACTTTCAGTAAAAGTTGTTTTGAAATTAGATTAACATTGTAAGTTGAGTACTCATACAGTGTTAGAGTTTACCTCTGATGTCAACATTTTTACTGTAATGAAAAAGTCATATTGGTAAGTTAAATCTTAATCTGAATGATTATAGTTGTCATTAACTAATAACTAACCTTCAACAAGATTATGGCTTCTTGCCCAGGAACATTTCCTGAAACAATAGGGTAAATGTTTTGTGTATCAAAGAAAAGGCTCATGTTTTACAATGGAAAAGAAAAACGTCCATGTTCCTGGTTTAAAAAAAGAAAAAAAAACTTTTGCCATTTATTTTAGAAGAATGAAGCTTTATCATGCCTTTGAGTCTTTGGACTACTGGTAGTGCTTCACTGTAGTTAGATTTTTTTATAATTATTATTTATGTATGTGACTACACTGTAGCTGTATGATTGTGAGCCTTCATGTGGCTGTTGGGAATTGAATTTTAGGACCTCTGCTTGCTCTGGTTGGGCCACACACACTCGGGTCAGCCTGCTTGCTCTGATCAATTCTTCTCGCTCAGTTCCTGCTTGCCCTGGCCCAAAGATTTATTTATTATACATAAGTACACTGTAGCTGACTTCAGACACTCCAGAAGAGGGTGTCAGATCTCATTACCGGTGGTTGTGAGCCACCATGTGGTTGCTGGGATTTGAACTCAGGACCTTTGGAAGAACAGTCAGTGCTCTTACCTACTGAGCCATCTTGCCAGCCCCTAGATTTTTTTCAAGTTGCAATATTGCTATTTCAGTATGATTTCCTAACTTATATATACAGTTGAAGTCCTTGAAACTCATCTTCAGTGTACTTTATGTGGGAAACATTCTTTACACCCTTGTGATTATGCTAAATGTATTTAATGAATATATATGATATTATTTATATTTTCAACGGTAGACCCTCATGGCCAGCAATGTGATATCTGGAAACAGTTGTTGTTTTTAGATGCTGGAGAAATAGGACTTACTCTTCTAGTGAAGAAGCTAAGAAAATTAGTTAGCATGAAGTCACAGACTTAAGCACTCCTGTATCTATCAGCATTTTAATACCATGATCTTTATTCCTCCTCTTTCCTGGGGACTTTGTTATATTGATGTTTGTACACATACTTGGGCCTATTTAAAGATAACCTAGCTTACTAAAGAACACTGGGCATGTGACCCTCTCTCAACATGAGTAAATCGTTTATGTAAATGAGAGGTACATTTTCAGAGAATGGTCATATTTAAAATATTAATGTCTTCTTTTAAGTAAGTTTTATACTATAGTCTCCATTTTCCAGTAACCTTTTTCCAGTACTAGACTGCTATAGCTATGCAGCCTATGCAAAAGGCAACTCAGCTGGCTACAATTGTGACCCCAACAAACAGCACCATCAAATGCACCTTATTTCATTTTCATTGTCTTATGGACAGTAGCCCATATTGAATTCTGCCATTTGGCAGCAGAGTGACTATCAAGTTTTATTCTCTGTGGGATAAACAATACAAGAATAGATTGCACTAAGCATACTAACCTCCCATTTTTTGTGAGTTTTTGTTTTGGATAACCAAGATTCCAGTGTATCATATATGCATGACAGTTGATATATAAATGTGATTCTACAAAATATTTTCTGTCGAGGTAAAATACACAACTGTCAATATTTCTTATTTTGCTTGCATTAATGAAATATTAAACCTGTTTGGCTTCAGTTAGGGAGTCTGGCCCAAGTGTGTTCTTTAACTGATAATACTTGAGGAATCAGTGACTGTCATTCTCATGATGTTCCTAAAACAATGTATTTTATACAACTCCTATAAGTACAATTACCTGAACTATATTTTATGAAAGGCCCTATGTTCCTGAGAGTTCATAGCTTAGTATTTGAAAAGCCAAGGGCATGGAAAATAGACCTGCTATGGTGGCTTTGTGACCTTACAAGCATGCATCCATACAAACAGAAATTAAGTTGTAACTCTAGTCTCGATAGAATGTCTTCTACTCCTGGAAAGCAAGACAATGTGAGGCTTGTGAAGTATTGCTTCAAGTACACATTCCTTTAACCTTATCTCCCCTGGGATGCTGACATGAGATAGTTTCTCATTTTCTGTATTCTTAAGTGGTTTGAGACTTTCTGCTTGCCTTTACTAAGCATATTTACTAAAATGATTCTTCTTTCTTTTTCTTCTTTATTTATTCACTTTACATCCTAATCACAGCCCCCCTCCTCTCTTCCCAGTCCTACCCTTACAAATCCCTTTCCCCATTTCCCCTTCCCCTTCTCAGAGAAGGAGGAGCACCCCACCACCACCATCCCACTCTGGGGCATCTAGTCCCAGCAGGACTTAAGCCCAACCAGGCAGTCCAGGTAGGGGAAGGGAACCTAATAGCAGGGAACAGAGACTGAGACATACCCTGCTCCACTTGTTAAGGGTCCCACATGAAGACCAAGTATCACATTTGCTACAAATTTTGTAGCTAACTATAGTGTTAAAGGGATTCTTCAGCAATAATGTATCTCAGAAGTGGTGCAGTATTCATTCAGGCCTTCTTATTTCAATGTTTCCCTGTCTGGAGTTTGAAAAAAGGATATAGAAAGTTAAAATCCTTGTCCCCTCTTACTTTACATGCAGTATGACAAACTGAATTAGTCATTCTTAAAGTTGGTTTCCTGCTTGACAATGTGGTAGGTTCAAGAGTGTCTTTGTTTTGTTTTTATCTCAATTTGCCATGTTAATTACTCATGTTTTAATTATAGTCACTTTATATTTTATATAAACCAATGTCACCAAACTTGAATTCTACTAAGATAATATTTAATGAGATAATCTCAAAGCACTAAAACATGTGCAAAGTGTGATATCAACTGTAACTATAATTAGGCAATCACCACTTGCTTCACCCAGATAATCAGGATGCTTCTGAAGCCTTTTGATATGCATCACTACTTTCACCAAGCTGGGAGAACCTTTACTTGTATTTGAGTCAACAATTAAAATAAATATTTTCAGATATAGATTTCACAGCAGAGTGAATGAAACAACCTGCTCTAACTTAATTTAATTTTGTAGAACTCAAATGTACAGTTTTTAAACTTATTTTATTAGATATTTTCTTCATTTACATTTCAAATGCTATCCCGAGGGGCTGGTGAGATGGCTCAGCGGGTAAGAGCACCCAACTGCTCTTCCAAAGGTCCTGAGTTCAAATCCCAGCAACCACATGGTGGCTCACAACCATCCACAATGAGATTTGACTCCCTCTTCTTGAGTGTCTGAAGACAGCTACAGTGTACTTACATATAATAAACAAATAAATTTAAAAAAAATGCTATCCCGAATGTCCCCTATACCCTCCCCCCACCCTGCTCCCCTGCCCACCCACTCCCACTTCTTGGTCCTGGCCTTCCCCTGTATGGGGCATATA
This sequence comes from Mus pahari, assembly GCF_900095145.1. NCBI lineage: Eukaryota > Metazoa > Chordata > Mammalia > Rodentia > Muridae > Mus > Mus pahari. Next base: position 64,047,629 of record NC_034613.1, read on the forward strand.
AAGTTTGCAAGACCAAGGGGCATCTCTTCCCAAAGAGGGCTGACTAGGCCATCTTCTGCTACATATGCAGCTAGAGACACAAGCTCAGGGGGTACTGATTAGTTCATATTGTTGTTTTACCTATAGGGTTACAGACCCCTTCAGCTCCTTGGGTAATGTCTCTAGCTCCTCCATTGGGGTCTCTGTGTTCTATCCTATAGATGACTGTGGGCATCCACTTCTATATTTGCCAGGCATTGGCATAGCCTCACAGAGATAGCTATATTAATGTCCTTTCAGCAAGATCTTGCTGGCATATGCAATAATGTCTGCATTTGGTGGCTGATTATGGGATGGACCCATGGGTGGGGCAGTCTCTGGATGTTCCATCCTTTCGTCTTAGCTCCAAACTTTGTCTCTGCCACTTCTTTTCAAATGTACAGTTTTATGGCTTTGTTTTAAGAACTTTACAGGTTTTGTTCATTTATTTATTTTTTTTACTTTCAATGTATCTTTTTTAAAATTTTTATTTGTTTATTTTTACACTCCAGATTTTATCCCCCTCCCGGTCCCCCCTCTGACTGTTCCACATCCCATACCTCCTCCCCACTTCTCCACAAGGATGTCCCCCCAACCCCCACCGACCTCACCAGATCTCCCCATTCCCTGGAGCCTCCAGACTCTTGAGGACTAGGTGCATCTTCTCTGACTGAGTCCAGACTCCGCAGTCCTCTGCTGTGTATGTGTTGGGGGCCTCATATCAGCTGTTGTATGCTGCCTGGTTGGTGGTCCAGTGTTTGAGAGATCTCCGAGGTTCAGGTTAATCGAGACTGCTGGCCCTCCTACAGGGTCACCCTCCTCTATCGAGAGCCATAATGGGTCAAGCTAATAACTAGCAGGTGATTGTCCTGAAGTGGCCTGGCTTGGATTATTATATAATCTGTGACAGGTAAGACCTCTTTAAGCAACGCTGCAAGGGACTCATTTTAGGAAAGATTCCTGCTATTAATATGCTTTTCCTGTTATTATAAAACATGTATAACAATCACTAATAGCACACCCCTTTGGAGCAGATATCTCCAGATCCACAAAGATGTGCTATCTTGTGGTGATGGTCTTAATGATGATCCTATAAGAATTATTAAAATTATATCTGATTATTAAGCTCTTTTATAATGGGAATGCTATTAGATCCTTTTCTGATAATCAAAGCTGCAGTGAGAACTCTGCCAGTCTCCAAAGTGTCACCAGTTAATTGCTCTTAGATATCAACCAGACTTTCTCCTACTCAGAGCACATTCCAAGAGGTTGTAAAACAATTAACCAAAGGAAATAAAAATGGAACTAATGATTTATTATAGGTGCTAAGACAGGAGATAAAATATTGACTGGGTTTATCTATACAAAACTTCACTAATAACTTAGTTATGGTTTTAAACCTTCAGTGAACCTGTAGAGCTGAGACAGGTGGTGGATGTTTAGCTAG
>NC_034613.1:64050903-64062661 GCF_900095145.1 Mus pahari
AAAAAAAAAAAAAAGAAGTTATCATCAGCATTTCAGTATAATTAGAGAGCTAGAATGCCCTGAGACCCTCAGACTTTAAAGCCATCACTAAAGTCCTACTCAGTGACTCCACTGCTACCCTCAGACTTTAAAGCCATCACTAAAGTCCTACTCAGTGACTCCACTGCTACCCTGGCCTGAGCAGAAAGGTTCATGGCACTCCTCCTCAGCTCCTTCCACCTTTTTTCCTAATTCAACAATAGGGGTCAACTGCTTCTTTCCACTGGTTGTGTGCAAATATCTGCATCTGACTCTTTCAGCTGCTTGTTGGGTCTTCTGGAGGGCAGTCATGATAGGTCCCTTTTTGTGGGCACTCCATACCCTCAGTAATAGTGTCAGGCCATGGGGCCTCCCCTTGAGCTGGATCCCACTTTGGGCTTGTCACTGGACCTCTTCTCCATTTTTGTCCCTGCAGTTCTTTCAGACTGGGTCATAGCTTTTGACTGTGGGATGGCAACCCCATCCCTCACTTGATGCCCTGACTTTCTGTTGGAGGTGGACTCTATAAGTTCCCTTTCCCACCATAGAGCATTTCATCCAAGGTCCCTCTCTTTGAGTCCTGAGAGTCTCTCACCTCCCAGGCCTCTGACCACCTCCTACCTCCTGAGGTTGCCTGTTCCCATCCTTTCTGCTGGCCCTCGGGGCTTCAGTCCTTTCCCCCCACACAATACCTGATCATGTCCCCCCCCCTCTTCCTTTCCCTGTCCTCTTTCTCACCCATGTACTTCCCTCCCTCCCCCCTCCTGTGATTGCTTTCTTCTTTCTCCCAAGTGGGACTGAAGCATCCTCACTTTGGCCTTTTGGCTTATTAACTCTTTGTATTGAAGATGATGTCTTTTTTCCACTGATGGTTTTAGCTCCCTTGTCAAAGATCAGGTGACCATAGGTGTGTGGGTTCATTTCTGGGTCTTCAATTCTATTCAGTTGAACAACTTGTCTGTCTCTGCACCACTACCATGCTGTTTTATCACTATTGCTCTGTAGTATAGCTTGATATCAGGGGTGGTGATTCGCCCAGCCCTTCTTTTATTGTTAAGAATTGCTTTTACATGTGACCAAGCTCCTGAGACCCTGTTGTGTCAGAGCTCTTGGGAGTCAAGATTTCTCTGGGTGTTGCAGGGGTGGGTGGGGAGCCAGAGCCCTGGGTTTGATCCAGGCATGGGTGCAAGCTGGAAGGAAACTGTGCCTCTGGCTTGGTGGGAATTTGTGTTTCCCTGGTTGCTGTGGTGATCCCAGTTACACAGGGTGTTGGGAAAGATGTTGTGGCCTCAACTGTGATCTTGAGTGTGTCAGAGCTCCAGTGTTCCTGGGTGTGACCGATCTCCTGGGAGTCAAGCTTTCTCTGAGATCTTGTGATCCTGGGAGTGTCAGAGTACCTGATATCCTGAGCATGTTAGAGCACCTGGGAGTTGGGCTCCCTCTGGGTGTTGTAGGAGTGAATGCAGAGGCAGCATATCAGGTCTGCTCCAGGTGCAGTTTCAAATGGAAAGGAACCTGTGTCACAGTCCTGGCAGGGGCAGAGACTGAAGGAAAGGCCATCCAGAGACTGCCCTACTTGGATATCCATCCCACACACAGACACCAAACCCAGACACTATTGCAGATGCCAAGAAGTGCTTGGTGACAGGAGCCTGATATAGCTGTCTCCTAAGAGGCTCTACCAGAGCCTGACAAAAACAGAGGTAGATACTCCCAGCCAACCATTGGACTGAGCACAGGGTCGCCAATGGAGGAGTTAGAGAAAGCTTGAAGGAGCTGAAGGGGTTTGCAATCCCATAGGAAGAACAACAGTGTCAACCAACCACACCCCCAGATCTTCCAGAAACTAAACCACCAACCAAAGAGTACACATAGAGCGATCCATGGCTCCAGCTGCATATTTAACAGAGGATGGCCTTGTCGGGCATAAATGGGAAAAGAAGCCCTTGGTCCTGTGAAGGCTCAATACCCCAGTGTAGGAGAATGCCAGGGTGGTGAGGCAGGAGTGGGTGGGTGGGTAGGGGAAGCAGCCTCATAGAAGCAGAGGGAGGGGAAATGGGATAAGGGGTTTCTGGAGGGGAAATTGGGAAGGATTTGAAATGTAAATAAATAAAATATCCAATAAAAGAAGAATGGTTTTCGCTATTCTGTTTTTGTTTTGTGTTTTGTCTTTCCAGATGAATTTGAGATTGCTCTTTCCATGTCTTTGAAGAATTGTGTTGGGATTTTGATGGGGATTGCGTTGAATCTGTAGATTGCCTTTGATAGGATGGCCATTTTTACTGTGTAACTTCTGCCAATCTATGCCATAGGAAATCTCTCCATTTTCTGAGATCATCTTCGATTTCTTTCTTGAGAGACTTGAAGTTATTGTCATACAGATCTTTCATCATTTGGTTAGAGTTACCCCAAGATATTTCATAATATTTGTGGCTATTGGGAAGGGAAGGTTTTGTTGTTGATGTTGTTGTTGTTGTTGTTTGTTGTTTGTTTGGTTGGTTTTGGTTTTTCGAGACAGGGTTTCTCTGCATAGCCCTGGCTGTCCTGGAACTCACTCTGTAGACCAGGCTGGCCTCGAACTCAGAAATCCACCTGCCTCTGCCCCCCCCCACCCCCTGCCAAGTGCTAGGATTAAAGGCATGTGCCACCACTGCCTAATTTCTCTCTCAGCCTATTTATCATTCATATAAAGGAAGGCTACTTATTTGAATTAATTTTGTATCTAACCACTTTGCTGAAGTTGTTTATCAGCTGTAGAAGTTCTCTGGTAGAATTTTTGGGTTGCTTATGTATACTATCATATCATCTGCAAGTAGTGATAGCTTTACTTCTTCTTTACCCTTGTATCCCCTTGATCTCTATTTGTTGTCTTATTTTTCTAGCTAGAACTTCGAGTACTATATTGAATAGATATGGGGAGAGATATGGGCATCCTTGTCTTATCCCCAATTTTAGTGGGATTGCTTCAAGTATCTCTCCATTTAATATGATATTGACTGTTGGTTTGCAGTAAATTGCTTTTATTATGTCTAGGTATGGCCTTGAACTCCTAGTCTCTCCAATACTTTTAACATAAAGGGATATTGTATTTTGTCAAATGCTTTTTTTGCATCTAAGGAGATGATCATGTGATTTTTTTTCCTTTGAGTTTGTTTATGTAGTAGATCTCATTAATGAATTTTCATATATTGAACCAACCTTGCATCCCTGAGATGAAATCTACTTGATTGTGGTGAATTATGGTTTTGATGTTGTACTGGCTGGTTTTGTGTGTCAACTTGACACAGACTGTAGTTATCACAGAGAAAGGAACTTCAGTTGGGGAAGTGCCTCCATGAGATCCAGCTGTGGGACATTTTCTCAGTTAGTGATCAAGAGGGGAGGGCCCCTTGTGGGTGGTGCTATCTCTGTGCTCGTTGTCTTGGGTTCTATAAGAGAGCAGGGTGAACAAGCCAGGGGAAGCAAGCCAGTAAAGAATGTCCCTCCATGGCTTCTGCATCAGCTCCTGCTCCTGACCTGCTTGAGTTCCACTCCTGACATCCTATGGTGATCAACAGCAATGTGGAAAGTGTAAGCTGAATAAACCCTTTCCTCCCCAACTTGTTTCTTGGTCATGATGTTTGTGCAGGAATAGAAACCCTAAGACAGGTGTGTTTTTGGATTCTGTTTGCAAGAATTTTATTGAGTATATTTACATTGATATTCATAAGAGGAATTTGTCTAAAGTTTTCTTTTTTGGTTGTGTCCTTGTTTGGTTTAGGTATCAGAGTAATTGTGGCTTCATAGAATGAATTAGGTAGTGTTCCTTCTGTTTCTATTTTATGGAAAAATTTGAGGACTATTGTTATTAGGTCTTCTTTGAAGGTCTGATAGAATTCTGCACTAAAGCCATCTGGCCCTGGCCTTTTTTTTATTGGTAGGTTTTTAATGACTTCTATTCTATTTTCTTATGGAATATGGGCCTGTTTAGATAGTTTACTTGCTCTTGATTTAACTTTGATATGTGGTATCTGTCTACAAAACCATCCATTTCATCTAGATTTTCCAGTTTTGTTTAGTATAAGCTTTTGTAGTAGAATTTGATGATTTTTTTTAATTTCCTCCATTTCTTTTGTTATGTTTCCCTTTTCATTTCTGATTTTGTTAATTTGGATACTGCCTTTGGGCCCTTTAGTTAGTTAGGCTATGAGTTTATCTATCTTGTTGATTCCCTCAAAGAACCAGCTTTGGTTTTGTTGATTCTTTGTGTCGTTCTCTTTGTTTCTATTTGGTTGATTTCTGGCCCTAAGTTTGATTATTTCCTGCTTTCTACTCCTCTTGGGTGTGTTTGCTTTTTTGGGTTTGTTTTGTTTTGTTTTGTTTGTTCTAGAGCACTCAGGTGTGCTGTTAAGTTGCTAGTGTAGGATCTCTCCAATTTTTTACCAGGGCACTTAGTGCTATGAATTTTCCTCTTAGCACTGCTTTCACTGTGTCCCATAAGTTTGGGTATGTTGTGTCATGACCAAGTTATCATTGAGTAGAGAATTTTTGAGTTTCCATGGGTATGTGTATTTTCTACTATTTTGTTGTCATTGAAAACTAGCCTTAGTCCATGGTGATCTGATAGGATGCATGGTATTATTTTAATTTTCTTATGTCTGTTGAGGCTTGTTTTGTGCTGAATTATATGGTCGATTTTAAGGAATTAAGACGTGATGAGAGGAAGGTGTATTCTTTTGTTTTAGGGTGAAATGTTCTGTAAATATCTGTTAAATCCATTTAGTTCATAACTTCTGTTAATTTCACTGTTTACAGTTTTTGTTTCAATGATCTGTTCATTGATGAGAGTAGGGTGTTGAAGTCTCCTGCTACTATTGTGTGAGGTTCAACATGTGTTTTGAGCTTTAGTAAAGTTTCTTTTATGAATGTGGATTATCTTGCATTTGGGGCATAGATGTTCAGAATTGAGACTTTCTCTTGGTGGATTTTCCCTTTGATGAACATGAAGTGTCCTTCCTCATCACGCCTGATAACTTTTGGTTGAAAGTTTATTTTATTGAATATTAGGATGTCAACTCCAGCTTATTTCTTGGGACCATTTGCTTGGAAAACCTTTTTCTAGTTTTTTTTTTCAAGACAGGGTTTCTCTGTATAGCTTTGGCTGTCCTGGAACTCACTTGGTAGACCAGGCTGGCCTCGAACTCAGAAATCCGCCTGCCTCTGCCTCCCGAGTGCTGGGATTAAAGGCCTGCGCCACCAGGCCCGGCCTTTTTCTAGTCTTTTACTCTAAGGTAGTGTTTGTCTTTCTTATTGAGGTGTGTTTCTTTCATGCAGGAAAATGCTGGATCCAGTTTGTGTATCCAGTTTATTAGCTTATGTCTTTTTATAGGTGAGTTGAGTTCATTAATATTGAGAGATATTATAGACAGATGATTGTCAGTTCTTGTTATGTTTGTTTTTGTAGGTGGCATTATGTGCATGTGGTTCTTCTCTTCTTTTGGCTTTGTTTTAAGATGGTTAATATCTTGCCTTTTCTTTGGTATAGGTCCCTCCTTGTGTTAGAGTTTTTCTTCTAGAATCCTCTGTAGGGCTGTATTGGTTGATAGATACTGTTCGAATTTGATTTTGTCCTGTAATATTTTGGTTTCTCCATCTATGGTAATTGAGAGTTTTGCTGGGTATAGTAGCCTTGGCTGGCATTTGTGTTCTCTTATTAGAGTTGGCATGATCTTTGACCAGGCTCTTCCGGCTTTTAGTGTCTCTGCTGAGAAGTCTGGTGTAATTCTGGTACATTGATGGGCATCTCTTGAGTGCCTTTGTTTTTAAAACTAGCACACCTAAATACTTAGAAATTATGCATAATGATTATAGCTTGCTTTCAATTAGTTCATTAAAAGCCCAACGGTAATGGTGGAACATTCACAGTCACAACACACAGATTTTGGAATTTAACAATTTAACAATCTTTCACACATTTATGAAATATTTGAGCAGTCTCAGTGAAAGTTATATAGAACTTTATAGTGTTTTTCAATTTAATTATATTTAAGATTATATTGCATTGCCAGGCAGTGGTGGTGCGTGCCTTTAATCCCAGCACTTGGGAGGCAGAGGCAGGCAGATTTCTGAGTTTGAGGCCAGCCTGGTCTACAGAGTGTGTTACAGGACAGCCAGGACTACGCAGAGAAACCCTGTCTCGAAAAATAAACAAACAAAAAAGATTATAATAAATTACCTTTAAAAATCTGCAGCTAGGGGGCTGGTGAGATGGCTCAGAGGGTAAGAGCACCCGACTGCTCTTCCGAAGGTCCGGAGTTCAAATCCCAGTAACCACATGGTGGCTAACAACCATCCGTAACAAGATTTGAGGCCCTCTCTGGAGTGTCTGAAGACAGCTACAGTGTTCTTACATATAATAAATAAATATTTAAAAAAAAATCTGCAGCTAATGAGAGCCAAACATAGCACATGCCTGTAATCCCAGAACTCAGGAATTGGAGACAACGGTTCAAGAGTTCAAGCTCAGTTCCAACTACATAATGAATTTGAAATCATTCTATGATGAGACTGTCTCAAAATAAAAAATAATCAATTTGTAAAAGTAAAACTTATATATTTATGTACATGCACAGTGTCTGCAAGGTTCTTTGAAAACTTACTTCCTCTGATGCTTGAGGTTTAAGTCACAGTGAAAGTCTTATTATGAACTTATTTTGCACTCTTCTGTAATCTGTACTTTGAATTTCTACATGACCATCTATTATTTTCTCAATACAAAATTAAAATGAAATGTCCAATCTTAAAAGCACAACAATAGAATATTAAAGGAAACTTGACGGTATTAAGGGAAAACCCTATATCAGCATCATTATAATCATTTTATCATTTTTCCTAATTCATTTTTAGTTTTCTATTTTAGTTTTTATGCAGTACTCATATTAGTGGATCTTACAGTTTTGTATGTGTACTTCTTTGTTTAAAAACATTACTTTAAAAGATTACTTTCCTTATTTATTGAGATAGGATCTTACTATATAGTTCTGGCTGTGTTGGAACTTGCTTTGTAGATCAGGCTGGCTTGAAATCCACAGAGATCGGCCTGTCTCTACCTTCCAATTGCTGTGATTAAAGGCATGAGCCACTATATCAAGCTTATTAGTGTAGTGTGTGTGTGTGTGTGTGTGTGTGTGTGTGTGTTGTGTGTTGTGTGTTGTGTGTTGTGTGTGTAACTTTGAAGGCCAGAAGAAGACATCAGATCTCATGGAGCTGAAGTTATAGGCAGTTGTGAACCAACCAACATGAATGCTAAGAACTGAACTTAGATCATCTTGAAAAGTAGTATGTACTCTTAACTGCTGAGCCATCTCTCCAACCCCATATGACCCTCACTGGATGTAATTCTAAAATATTTACATGCTGTGTTATATTCATGATTGTTGTTTTAACTATAATCTTACTATCCTATCTGGCGGCAGTATCACGATTCACTCAATCGTTACTTACAACAAACAAAAGCAAACCCTGGGAAGAAGAGCTTCTGATTTTTAGAGTTACTATTTTAACATGCCTTAAATTTCCATTTTCTAACAAAAAATATGAGACATACAAGGAACTTAGAAAGTATGTCTCATTTTTGGGAAGGATCCTTCTAGTTTCTGTCTGCACCCTGGAGCTGATCCTGTGCCACAGCTGTTCATAGCCAAATTCCTCCTGGAGAGAATTGGCCTTCCAGGCTTGCAGGAGGGACAGGCCACAGTCAGAGACAGCAAAACGAGCTAACACCAGATGACCAAGCCCGCTCAGTCAGTCAACAGGTTCTCCAGCGTGGGAGTGAGGATTAAAAAGAAAAAAGACAGACAACATTGTAGCGTGACCCCAGTCAATTCTGAGACTGAAGGCAAATTTTTATTTTCCAACTCACTTTTTATACCATATTAATTACATGCAAGTATTTTGGGCAAGCAGTACAATAAGGAACAAAGCAGCAGTACGATAAGGAACTACTAACAAAGCATCAAGGGAAGTCCTGAGATTAATCCCGATAGTTGTTACAAAGGGCTTATCATAATGACCGAAATACTTGAGCCCACTTCCTCATCCAAGCCCAAAAAAATCTTGTCTGAGGCCTAGTTCCACCTTAAGACTAAAATTCCAGCCGGACGTGGTAGTGCATGCCTTTAATCCCAGCGCTTGGGAGGTAGAGGCAGGCGGATTTCTGAGTTCGAGGCCAGCCTGGTCTACAGAGTGAGTTCCAGGACAGCCAGGACTACACAGAGAAACCCTGTCTCAAAAAACCAAAAAAAAAAAAAAAACCAAAAACAAAACCAAAACAAAAAAAAACAAAAAAACAAAAAAACAAAACCAAAAGACTAAAATTCCTGCCTTATCCTACTTCCCTAACACAGCCTAAAGTTAGATTCTTGAGGATTCCTTATCTTGCCCTAATGTCAGATTTCTGCCTGAGCTTACTTCCTTGTCCTAGACCAATGTCAGATTCCTGTCTGAAGCCCACTTCTTTGTCGTTAGCCAATGTCAGACTCCTGCCAAGCGGTACCCCAAAAGGCTTTCCACAACCAGATATAACCAGACAGAGAGAGGCAAGGGCAAGGACAAGAATATAAACAACAGAAACCAAGGCTACTTGGCATGATCAGAACCCAGTTCTCCCACCACAGTGAGCCCTGTATACCCAGCACACCAGAAAAGCAAGACTGATTTAAAATCACATCTCATGATGATGATAGAGGACTTTAAGAAGGACATAAGTAACTCCCTTAAGAAAATACAGAAGAACACAGGTAAACAGGTAGAAGCACTTAAAGAGGAAACACAAAAATCCCTCAAAGAATTGCAGGAAAACACAACCAAACAGGTAAGGGATTGAACAAAACAATCCAGGATCTAAAATGGAAATAGAACCAGTAAAGAAATCACAAAGGGCCTTCCAGTCTGGGCTAGTCCGCTGAGCAGACCTTGGACACAAACTCCACAGCCAGTCCCATAACACCCAGAAGCTCCACTCGAAGCTGCTCTAACACACAGGATCATAGGATCAGAGGTGAAGAGGAAACAACATCTGCTCCAACATGGAGAGTAACTGGGACCAGCGGAACCCAGGCACCCAGGAACTCCACAAAACCAGTGGCACAGGTTCCTTCTGGTCTGGGCCAGTGCCCTGAGCAGACCTTGGTCACTAACTCTACAGGGTCACAGATGTAGAAGAAGAGTGACTTGCAGAATCGATAGAAGAAGGGATTAATCCGTGTCCCTAGCATGTGTATCTCACAAGACCAGTATGGGCACCCCCCATACTTGTCCAGCCATTTTCTGCAATGATCTTTTGTTTGGTCAAAGAGAAAATAGTTATAAAGGTCATAGTATGAGGATGGAGTCACAGATATAGGGACGATGGCAACCTGGATCAGTTCCTGGCACCCAGCTATGGAGCAGTTTCCTGATCCTATTTGGAAAGTCTGCTTGCTGTCAGCAGATGTTTTTCAAATTTCGAATCTCCAGATGTAAGGACTACCCTTGATGGAAATGAACAGCAGGGAAAAGATGAAAANGCCACAACTAATCTGGTGTCTTATCCAGCAAGGTCGGGTTTGGCTGTCGGGGTGAAGCCTCATTTTCTAGATGGGGGACAAGACGGGTGGTCTTGATGTCTTTCGGAGCTTAACAGAACATGGTCCTGTTAGGATTGATGTGTATGAAGAGGAATCATCTTTAGGTGGGGGAATGAACAGTTTTAGGTGGGACAGGTGGACCCAATGAGAGAGTCCCTCAAGTTTAGCAGCTGTAGGAATTACAAGGATTACCTTAAAAGGACCCTGCCACTTTGGAGAGAAAGGTGAAGGTTGATGACCTGGAGGAGATAAAAGGACTTGATCTCCAATATTAACAGGTAATGGGCAGGAAGCAGAGTATGGTCGAGGTAGGTGATGGTGAGCAAAGTTCCACAAGAGAGTGAAGATGAGAGAGTAATGGGGTAAGCGAATGATCTGGAAGGGGAGAGTGCTTGGCCGAGAAGCCAGGAGTTAGGACTGGACATCCGTACATGAGCTTAAAAGGTGAGATGAGGAGAGGTCGCTTGGGGAGAGCTCTAGAGGGAGGTATAGTCTGTAATCCTTTATATGTTAGGACCTGTGACAGGTTATGAGAAGAGATGATCTAAAGGTTAGTTTTTGACAGGTATGCCACAGGTGCAAAAGAAGGTCCTATTTGGTGGCCCAAGGCTCCAAGGGCAAATCCCTCCTTTTCTGTTACATAGAGGGAAAAAGGACCAGTCAGGTCAGGAAGATGTAAAGCCAGGGCCCTAAGGGGGGGCGCCTTTTGGAGCCTTTGAAAGGGCTTGGTAATCTGTTTTAAAAGAGGTTCGTGGGCGGGGGCTGACACTGCTTCTTATAGAGGGCAAGAAAGAAGGGAGAAGCAAGGGACCCACGAACTTAAAAAAGTGGCTATTCCTAAGAATGACAAAAGTTCTTCTTTTGTCGATGGAACAGTTAGAGACTGAATCAGATTTTTTCTGTCTAATGTAATAGCCTTATGGGTTGGGGTGATTGTTAGTAGGCAGGCGGATTTCTGAGTTTGAGGCCAGCCTGGTCTACAAAGTGAGTTCCAGGACAGCTAGGACTATACAGAGAAACCCTCTCTCGAAAAAAGAAAAGAAAATGCTTCTGAATTATTGAAGATGTGATTCGGTTCAAATCTCATGGAGGTAAATAATTCCTCAATTCATTGATACAAATTTGAGTGCTTACTAGCTTATTAATGGACCTTTAGGTCTTTACTCAATGAGGCCTTATCCAGCCTACCAAAAATTGTCCCACGTTCTTTTCTGTATACTACTTCCCTGTCTGAGTTTCTTTTATTTCACTGTTTTGTTTTGTTTTGGAGTCATTACTTTCTGTCAGTCCACATCTGAAGTAAACAAGTGCTGAACTTTTTGAACTTCCAACACCTAGATCAAGACCTGACTTGCAGTAGGTATTCAATGACTGTTCAGTGAATTAATAATAAAGGTACATGTGAAGGTTGAGTAGCTAGATGTTGACATCTTACTAAGACCTTTTCCCAGTTTGTCTGTGAAGTATGGGGAAGGATCATTTTTCTGAGGACAGGAAAGCAGAAGAGAAGTGGAGGGAGCAGGTTGGGCACAGTAAAGAAAATGGTAAGAATTTACAATCATTTTTTTTAATTGAATATATGAAAGAAGCTGATAAAATTAAATTATTTCTTCTGTTCAATAATGTTATCATCAACACATCATATATCAAAATTTTAAGAAAATAAAAAATAATCTTTATCAGAATGCTTGAGAATTGTCAGATTAGATTAATGAAAAAAGTCTAGCTTTTATACATACTTCAAAGCTATTGGAGTATACTGGTGAAGTGGATTTGCATTTGTTGACGTATTGCAAATAGTATCATTGAATTAGAAATAACATACCTCACTTTTAGACTATACTGTGTCAACATTATAGCAGGTTCCTGAATGAAAATTTGCTCACATACAGAATGATCTCATCTGCCATCACAAAAATCAGGAAAGGGTCAATAAATATAATTAATTTGTAAGTAAGCACTGAAACACATGTAATTGGCTTTGAAATTTGTATAAAACATCATATATGCCAGGCAGTGGTGGTGCACGCCTTTAATCCAAGCACTTGGGAGGCAGAGGCAGGCGGATTTCTGAGTTCGAGGCCAGCCTGGTCTACAGAGTGAGTTCCAGGACAGCCAGGGCTACACAGAGAAAC
>NC_034613.1:64063572-64077141 GCF_900095145.1 Mus pahari
TCCTCCTTAGAATAGGGAACAAAATACCCATGGAAGGAGTTACAGAGACAAAGTTTGGAGCCAAGATGGAAGGATGGACCATCCAGAGACTACCCCACCTGGGGATCCATCCCATAATCAGCCACCAAACACAGACACTATTGCATATGCCAGCAAGATTTTGCTGAAAGGACCCTGATATAGCTCTTTCTTGTGAGGCTATGCCAGTGCATGGCAAATACAGAAGTGGATGCTCATAGTCATCTATTGGATGGAACACAGGGAGGAATTAGAGAAAGTACCCAAGGAGCAGAAGGGGTCTGCAACCCTATAGGTGGAACAACAATATGAACTAACCAGTACCCCCAGAGCTAGTGTCTCTAACAGCATATGTAGCAGAAGATGGCCTAATCGGCCATCATTGGGAAGAGAGGCCCCTTGGTCTTGCAAACTTTATATGCCCCAGTACAGGGGAATACCAGGGCCAAGAAGGGCCAAGAAGTGGGAGTGGGTGGGCAGGGGAGCAGGGTGGGGGCAGAGTATAGGGGACTTTCGGGATAGCATTTGAAATGTAAATGAAGAAAATATCTAATAAAAAATTTTAAAAAATTCATTTGTATCCAAGGAGTTTCTGTTGCTCTGTATTAGTTTAGTATCCTCTTTATTTTCATATCAGAAGCAGTTTCAAAACTAGATCAAAATATATATGACATAAATCTTTCCAAGCACAGGCCAATAGAACAGGTCTGTGGTGAGTGAGAGAAAGAAATAATAGCAAAGGTAAGCCTGTATTTTCTTTCATGCTCAGAGTAATCCAAGCAAAACAAGGTGAATCACTCCTAGATAACTGACCAGAAAACTTCTAAAAACCAAAGAGAATGAACGTAAAATATCAATGAGAACAGCAGTGTGAATAGTGGCTGACTTCTACGTGAAAAGTTATAACATCTACCCTGGGTGGGGCAGTCTCTGGATGGTCCTTCCTTCAGTCTCAGCTCCAAACTTGGTCTCTTTAACTCGTTCCATGGGTATTTTGTTCCCCCTTCTAAGAAGGATCCCACCAGGGGATCCATCCCATAAACAACCGCCAAACCCAGACACTATGGCAGGTGCCAACAAGATTTTGCTGACAGGACCCTGATATAGCTGTCTCCTGTGAGGCTATGCCAGTGCCTGGCAAATACAGAAGTGGATGCTCACAGTTATCCATTAGATGGAACACAGGGTCCCCAATGAAGGAGCTAGAGAAAGTACACAAGGAGCTGAAGGGTTTTGCAGCCCCATAGGAAGAACAATATGAACTAACCAGTACCCCCAGAGCTCCCTGGGATGAAACCACCAATCAAAGAAAACACATGGTGGGACTCATGTCTCTAGCTGCGTATGTAGCAGAGTATAGCTTAGTCAGCCATCAATGGGAGGAGAGGCCCTTGGTCTTGCGAAGATTCTATACCCCAGTATAGGGAAATGCCAGGGCCAAGAAGTGGGAGTGGGCGGGTAGCAAGGGGAGGGGATAGGGGGATAGGGGATTTTCGGAGGGAAAACTAGGAAAGGGGATAGCATTTGAAATGTAAATGAGGAAAATATCTAATGAATATATTAAAATATTTATTGCTGATTTACAGTATAATAGAAAACAAAAATCTTTATTACTTAAAAAAATTATGACATATGGACCATATGGAGAGGTTAGGCATGGCCCCCCTGGTGAGGGATGGGGCTACCCACCCTTCTCAAAAAATTTTAACCTAGAATTGCTCCTGTCTAAAGGAAATACAGGGACAAAGAGTGGAACAGAGACTGAAGGAAAGGCCATCCAGAGACTGCCCTACCTGGGGATCCATCCCATATGCAGCCACCAAACCCAGTCACTATTGTGCTTGCTGACAGGAGCCTGATGTCTCCTGAAAGGCTCTGCCCCAGAGCCTAATACAGATGAAGATTCGCACAGCCAACCACAGGACTGAGCATGGGGACCCCAATGGAGGAGTTAGGGCAAGGACTGGAAGAGCTGAAGGGGTTTGCTACCCCATAGGAAGAACAACAATATCAACCAACCAGTACCCCCAGAGCTCCCAAGGACTAAACCACTAACCAAAGAGTACACATGGAGGGACTCATGGCTCCAGCCACATATGTAGCAGAGGATGGCCATCAGTGGGAGGGGAGGCCTTTGTCCCCATGAAGGCTTGATGCCCCAGTGTAGGTTGGTGAGACAGAAGGCTAAGATGGTGAGACAGGAGTGGGTAGGTGGGGGAGCACCCTCATAGAGGCAGGGGTAGGGGTGGAATAGGGGGTTTGCGGAGGGGAAACCGGGAAGGGGGATAACCTTTGGAATGTAAATAAATAAAATAACCAATAAAAATTTTTAAAAAGTTATAACACATTTGCATGATAGCTAATATACAACTTAGCTCTTCCCCAAATATCAATGACTCAGTACTGGCAGACCCTTTCTTTTTGAAACTGTCCTTAGGATAAGCATAATTTTGTGCTCAATATGTTTGCCTGGCATTTTTTTTAATCCAGAAAGACACCAATATGCCTTGAGATATTTTTTCTTTATATATACACAATGCCCTATCTGTTACTTTTTTATTACTACTCCCTACAGTTATGGGTATGCTTTCCTCCTCTTATTGTGAATTCAGGAATTTGGAATTGGGTAGAAAGACATTCCATATCTTTGTCAGGTCAGTGGCAAATTGTATATACAGTTACTTTTTGTATTAGCATGTCAGTTGTATTGCTTGTCATCAGAGACTCTTTTGTCATAAAATGATGTGTGTAAATTTTTACTTACCTATAAGTTACATACACAGAGAGAAGGGGGTCTAGGGAGAGAGAGAGAGAGAGAGAGAGAGAGAGAGAGAGAGAGAGAGAGAGAGAGAGAGAGAGAGTCTCCTGGATAATAGTTGGATTATGCTTTTTATTATAAACAAAGCTGGTTATTTCTTAAGCCTGCACAGGGGTAGAATGTTAGTGCCTATCCCGTAACAGTGCAGTAAGAATCAAATGAGCTCAGGCTTTCTCCTTCCCCAGAAACTGGGGCTAAGTGGTTTTGATGAAGATGAAGATACCCTTATATCTTTTATTTCTTTAAAACTGGCACTGATTTCTGATGTTCTCCTGGAAGACATTGCTTTTGCAATATTGTTTTACTTGGATGGGGTGGGGTGTTTTGGGATTAAACTCAAGACCTCTCACTTGTTAGTCAAGTTTTATACCATTGAGTTATATATCATTAGCCCTTCTATCTGTCTGTTCATGGCATCCATAACATATTCTTTTAAAATTAACATATACATTAATGGGTTTCATTATGGCCTTTTCATACACATTTTGTTTGTGTTGAAATTGTTCCCACTTTACTACTGCATCATCCTGCCTCCCTCATGATGGTCTCCATCCTCTCTCCAGTAGCTGCTCCTTTGCTTTTATGTCACATGTTTTCTAGTGCTCTTTTTTTTTCCTCCCTCCAGGAAGACTTCCTTTTCCTCTGAGTGTCTCTTCTTGATGACATGATCTACACACACACACACACACCTATGTATGAATAAATAAAGTATCTTTACATATATTTAAAAACTTTCAATTAGCCAATTTTTACATTTTCTTTTTTTAAGACAGGGTCTTCATAAGTTTCCCAGACTGGCCTAGAACTCACTATGTAGCCCAGGCAGATTTTCAGCTTGTGATCTTCTTGTATCAGCCTCTTTGAGTGAAGGAATCTCAGTCCTGCACTAATATGCCTATCTTTCAATAACCTTTAATGAGATTTGGCTAGTTATAGGCCTAGAGGCCAGGGCGGAAGGTAGGACAGATCCTGATGTGGAATGGAATTTGTGAAGTACAGGGATCTATCTGTATCATTTCCAAAAAGGATGCTGACAAGTTCCTTGGAAAATCTGTTTACTTAGAACATTCACAGCAATTCCTTCAGGCATCCCCATTCTAGGATTTCAACAGTGAGAACCACTGTTGGCTGAAATAATGCCAGACTTCCTTAACAATCAATCAGATGATCCCAATATTGGAGAAACAAGGATAAAATGAGAATGTTTAGGTTGGTACAGGAAAAAACAAAAAAGAGACACAATATCAACCTCTTAGTTCCTGAGAAAAGCGAAACAGGCTAGGATCATGACTAGATAGCTACAGACTTTACTGCCCTTGTTTTAAATTCACATTGGCATTCCTTGTCCTGTGGAGGTCCTGAGGCCAGCAAGGAGACCCTTGCTGAAAACTACAACCTCTACCATTGTCAAAGCTCTCACAAACTGACCTACATGAGCACCCTGAGTTCTAAGGAGACATCTGCCAGGAAGAATACCCAAGTGTGGGGTTATATCTCCCAGTAGGCTACCCATCTCTTTCTTTCTTACCTCAGTGTTGGTCTCTTAGGATACTTGTGTCGGAAAAGTAAAGTACATGCATTGAATATTCTGCAAGAGGCAAATGAGGGCCTTGTTGGTCAAAGCTCAGGCAAGTATTCAGACATTTCTATGCAATGCTGCTCTGTTCACTGGAAGAGCTTCTTTATCAAGCCCCTGGCCCTTGGCCTCCAGCCAGTGCAGAACATCTTCAGTCAAGGCCTTCAGCTGGTAGAACTACTCCCCAGTCAACTGGCTGTCTCAGCTATTCTGGAAACCCTGGAATGGAGTGAAATTCTATGCTCTAGGTAGGAGAGTGGACCACAAGAATGCAAGAATGAACTCAATCTCTTACCTCTCATTCTCATCTCTAGCTCTCCTTCAACCCCTCCTTTCCCCCTTCTCTCCATGTGTCCATGGCCGGCCTCTCCTTTTCTACCTTCTCTCTTTTTCTCTGCCTTTCTGCAATAAAGCTCTAAAACCATTTTTAAAAGTGCAAGAATGAGGGCTGGTGAGATGGCTCAGCGGGTAAGAGCACCCGACTGCTCTTCTGAAGGTCCTGAGTTCAAATCCCAGTCAACCACATGGTGGCTCACAACCATCCTATCACGAGATCTGACGTCCTCTTCTAGAGTGTCTGAAGACAGCTACAGTGTACTTACATATAATAAATAAATAAATCTTTTTTTAAAAAGTGCAAGAATGAGGTCAGCTCCACATTGTGCTACTTGGTCAGTGTCCTTGACAGAGGTCTCCAGAAAAACAAAGTACCAGTTCAGATTATTAACTGCTAAATTCCATGGAGAGCTGTTAAAGTCTTCCTTTATGACTGGATTGTACTTCTAGCAGGTTTTGCTCTGTGTAGATGGTTGTTCAGCTGGTGACCACTTGAAAGATCCCTTCAGATGTTACCTTTCTGGGGAGGAAATCTGCCTCATTCTTTTAGCTACTTTTTATATCTAATTTACAAAGGATCTGCTCTGTCTGAAGTCAGACACACTTATATCTTTGGCTAAAATAGTTCAGAGATCATATATCTGACCCATACTGCCTGTCACAGTTCTGGATAAAAACATGGGGATCTGATAGATGGCTCTTCCACGAGGTTTGCCCAAATGAATTTTCTCACAGTCACCACAGTGTCTCCATGGTTTGAATAACCAGGTGTTTAATAAAGGAGATCTTACAAACTTGCTCTCACTGTTTGCATGCAATACACTTTCTGCATTTAACTTTTTGGATTTCTAAGCAGCCTCTTCCCAAAATGTTTCTAGCCAACATGTTTAAATACTGAAAAGTTTTGTATTTATTCTTTTGGAATTGTCCTTGGGCCATATCTACACCACCGTAACCAGTGTTTTTGCTAAATCTTCTAGCCAGCGCAGCATTTTGTATCATCTCTCTTTACCGACCCCCCAATCTCTTCCAGTGAGCCAATTTTATTCATGATACAATATAGGACATCAGCGGAGAATTAATCTTCTATGAGAGGAAGCCTTCACTTTCTACTTATAATTGAAATGGGGAATGAAAGATATGTCTATATTTATTCAGCAAATATTAAACATGGATTGTATGCCAAACACTTAAGATTTATCATTGAACAAAACAAAGAAAAACTATTTTCTTTTAGCACATGTGGAATTTGTTGGGTTTATAAGCTTTTGTTGTTTTAAAGAGTTTACTTTTATTTTTACTTATTCTGTCATACAATACATTCTGACTACAGCCTCTCCTTTTTCCACTCCTCCTAGTCCCCCCCTCCCCTCTTCCCCAGATCCACTTCCTCCCATCTCCCCCCAGAAAAGACCAGGCATCTCAGATAGACTAACTGGATCTGGAACAAGAAGATACAATAGTACCAGGCACAAACCCTCACTTTAGGGCTGGATGAGGTAACCCAGTAGGAGGAAAAGGGACATAAAAGCAGGCAAAAGAGTTAGATATACTCCCCACTCAACACTGTCAGGAGTGCCCTCAAAACACCAAGCCAACAGCCATAACATATTTGCAGGGGACCTAGCATAAACCATTTAGACTCCTTGATTGTCCCTTCAGTCTCTGTGAGCCCTCACAAGACCTGTTTAGTTGATTCCACTGGTAGTGCTCTCCAGGTGTATTTGACCACTCTAGCTCCCACAATCCCTCCTCCCCAACTTCTTCTGGGTTCCCCTGAGCTCCAAGAGAAGGGAGCTGATGGAGACCTTCAACTTGGGTTCTTTCTCAACCTAATGTTT
Source organism: Mus pahari (assembly GCF_900095145.1). Lineage (NCBI taxonomy): Eukaryota > Metazoa > Chordata > Mammalia > Rodentia > Muridae > Mus > Mus pahari. The sequence goes on from NC_034613.1 coordinate 64,070,162, forward strand.
TTCTGGGGGTCTCTGCATTTTACCCCATCAGCTGTGGGAGGCAGCTGATGACAACTGGTCTAGGTACATCATTAGGGGTCATTTCATTGTTTTTCTTGTCTAGTTGTGTTTGATTCCACCCTAGGCCGCTGGGCTATCCAGCCTCCAGTTTCTGGTCATCCAGGTAGTGTCTGGCATGGGCTCCCTCTTGTGTTATTAGCCTCAAATTAGACCAGTCATTGGTTGGCAACTCCCATAAGTATTGCACCACCATTGCCCCAGAACATCTTTCAGGCAGGAGAGATTGTAGGCAAGGGTTTTGTAGCTGGGTTGGTGTCCCAGTACCACCACTGAAAATCTTGTCTGGTTACAGAAGATGGACGATTCAGGTTTTGTATCCTCCATTAATAGGAGTCCCTGCTAGGGTCACCCTCATAGATTCCAGGGAATTTCCTCTGCACTAAGTTTCTACATCTCCACCCCTCCCCCATGTTATCCAATTCCAGTTGTCTCTCCCCAAACTTTCTCCCTCCATTCCTACCCACACATGATCCCTCCTATGTCCATCCCTGTCTATTCCCATTCCACCCGAAAAATCTATTATATTTCCCCTTCTTAGAGAGATTCATACAACTGCCACCTCTCCAAAGACTTACTTGTTACTTAGCCTCTTTGGGACTGTGGATTATAGTTTGGTTATCATTTACTGAATACTTAGTACACTCTTTTTTTTTTTTTTCTTAAAAACAGAAGCTTTATTACAAGCCGGAACAAAGATACTGGCTCAAACAAAAGGCGGGTCAGGGAGCCCTCCAGCCCCTTCCTATCTACCTCCTAGGGCCACTCAGGGTGGCCTGGGGCTCTGAAGCCATCTCCCAGTTGCCCCTGGCACCCACCACTTCCCAGCTTTGTCTGGGACCCACTGGGCTCAGGAGCAAGGAAGGGACTCAGTAGTGACTTTCTATGTTATGATCCAAGGACTTCAGCCCACCTGAAAGGCCAAGGAGAAGGAGACTATTTTGATTAGAAACTACAGCTTCCAGCAGCAGGAGGCCACGCTGTAGGCTTCCGGACAACCCACACAGGCCTCCTGGTCCACTCTGCCCCTTCCTTCATTCCTGATTAGCAGAAACTCTCTGTGTCCTTGCCCCTAGCACTGGGGCCTATACTCAAAGCAGAACACCTGGGAGGGGGTGTGGCTTGCAGACTGGCAGCAGCTCCCTGAGCCACCACCCCACCCACCATGCCTAACCTCAGCCTGTTGGGGCAGGTCACAGCTGGGAGCCTGACCTGGGGGCTGGGTGGTAGCGTCTAAAGGGCTGGAGCGGGTGGTCTCTGTCTTGTGACTAACACAGCCTCCCACCCAGTCCCCCATACCTCAGGCTGCTTCTGAACCCAGGGCAATGGGGAAAGGGNACGGCCCAGGGGAGGACACGGGAGTCAGCTGTATCTGTACACCGCATGCATGAACACACCTGTGCGCATACACACAACCCCTCACAGCTAGATCTGCTGTAATANATGTATTAAACTACCTAACCTTCTGAAAACCCTTGACTTGGCACTAGACAGATAGTGTGACACATTAACTCCTATTTTTTTAAATGACAAAAATGTTTTCTATTTGTATTATCATAAAAATGTTTAAGTAAAAAAACGAAAGTAAAGGAGCAAAGGGGCCAGGATGACTTCAGAGTGACAAGATCATTCACGGTTCATGTCAGACATTCAGTCTTGGCTCGGGTGTAACGAAGTTGAAACAGGATTGCTATCATACAAAAGGTTCACTACAGCACGCTGTATGTACCTGTTCCAAGTCCACCCCCAGCCCCAATGCTTCCGACTCAATTACTTCCCAGCCTGTTGGGCCTGTCGACAGAGGAGCATGTAGATCTTCTCTTTGATCCAGTCTTTGTTATACGGCTGGTACGTCTGTGTATCAGCTCGGTAAACCAGACAGCTGAGGTCTGCCAGATCATCAATAAAATCAAACAACTGACTGATATCGTATGTGATGGAAGGGCTGTTGGGATTCATTCTCTTCAGATGTTCTTCATACATTTTACAAACACCTTCCATGCACTCATTCACAGACTCATAGTTAGCGTAAGTTCTGCCCTCTGGCCTCTTGGTAGGCTGTACCAGCAAAATGGTGTGAGACATCGCGCCAAACCTCTTGCTGCAGCCGCCGCTAACACCTCCGCTGCCGCACATGAGCTCAGCCACAATGCCGCCAACAGCCAATCCCGCGAGAGCCGCCGCTGGAAGTCGTCGGAAGTGCGACGCAAAAGCTAACTCCTATTTTTAAAAGGCTATGTAAAAAAGAAGTCTACAGAATTGTGCAAAATACCCAGCATTAATAAACCCGTTTCAAGTATTGCCAGCATGAGCTAACCCACCTACCTCTAGCCCTGAGCTGGAAGAGGGATTGGGGGGGTACACAGGAAAGGATCCTTTAGAGAGTCTCTGTGGGCAGGGGGAAAGCCAGGTCCCCATCTCTACTGTGTTGCCCAGGACTCTCAGATGCTGAGGTTCTAGGGGCCTGGATGGCTTGTTTGGCTTCCCCTGACATAGGCCACTTCCCACCCCTTGTTTGCTCTCTCTACTGGACCCCAGCTCCATATAACCCCTCCCAAAGAAACAACACAGTGGTTATCACAAATGGAATGTAGGAGCCCCCAAACACAGCAGTCCCAGAGAAGGTCCCCACCTGTCGCCTGTGGTTCAGAGCCAGCTACTCAGCAGGCCTTGGCTAACCAAGGTCCACAGCTACTCAGCAGGCCTTGGCTAACCAAGGTCCACGCATGCCTCCAGCTAGGAGGCCGCCATTCAGTTCATGCCCTCACGGCACAGGCAGTGACTTGGCATGGTCTCAGTGGCCTCCAGAGGCTGTGACTCTCCTCTCCTGCCACTGACTAGCTGGGGGACCTAAGGCCTTAACTGTGGGAACCTAGGTTTGGGGAGCAGAGGGCACAGCTATGGGACAGTTCAAAGAAAACCACACAGGGTGGGAAATAGGAAAAGACTGGAGTCTCTGGCAGCTCAGCTTCCCTCAGGTGGCATGGGGAGGGTCCCCGCATGTGTGAAGGACGGCAGGTGGCAAGCACTCAGTCACACTCAGGGGTGGCCTCCTACCATGCTGTTGTCTGGCCGGGTCATCACTTCTGATGGGCGAGGGCAACAGGGTATCAGACTGCACGAATCCTCGCCGGTCAATCAGGCTGGGAGGCACACAGAGCACAGCACAGCAGTTGGTGATAATATTTTTATGGCTGTAGGGGTTNACAGAGGCCTCNCCACCCCTCTTGCTGGACCAAGACCCTTTGATATCTTCATTAGTTGTCAGGTTGGAGGCCACGAGGTACGTGTGGAACCCTGAGAGGCCCAGGATGGACCAGATTGAGAAGAAGCAGATGACCAACTCCAGCACACTTGCTGGTGTCTTTTTCAGAGCTGAGAGGAAGTTGCTTCCTTGAGAAAGCGGGGTCAGGTGGGTGACCACGCAGGCGAAGATGAAGGCCGTCAGGAAGGAGAGGGAGAGAATAAACGCATAAAAAAAGCGGTAGTTCCATCTCCCCACACAGTTGTCCACCCAAGGACAGTGATGGTCAAACCTTTCCACACAGTCGTCGCAGACACTGCAGTGCGAGGTCCGGGACGACAGAAACATCTTACAGGTGAAGCAATACTTGAGTTTCACAGTCTGCCCGTTGATCATCACCTCCCGAGTCCGAGGGGGCGGTCGGTATGTGGAGCTGCCAGTGTTATCGATCTGCTTCTCCAGGGCAGCGGCCTCACAGATGGTGGCCCGGGGCAGGATGCCAGGGTCGGTGAAACTGGTCTGCAGGAGNCAGCTCNTGACNAANAAGAAGAGGATGGCAGCGATGATGGGAATGGCCAGGGTCAGTGTGCGGGCCAGGTAGGGACAGTCGAAGACGAAGAAGAGGATGGTGGTGCTGAGGATGAGCAGCAGCGTGAGCGCGAAGACGCCGCCACGGCTGGCCAGCATGAGCGGGCCTCCGCAGTAGAAGCGGTTGCAGCCCGGGAACACCTCCCACTTACGCCAACACCTCCCACTTACGCCAGCCGGCGGCCCAGGCTCCCGCTGCCGGTGCCGCTGCCGCTCCAGCGCGGCGCACCAGGCACGAGCCCGGGACTTGGAGCAGGGGGCGCGGCGGGGCAGGGGCGACGCGCCCCGGGGCTTATCTGCTGGTACTCGCAGTCCTTCATGCGGCCGACCGCAGGCCTTGGCTCCGCGCCCGGCCGCTCCGGGACCCGGTCGAGCAGCGGCGCTGGCGGGCGGGCCTAGTACACTCTTATAAGTGAGTGTATAGCATGTTTGTTTATCTGGGTTTGGGTTACGTCACTTGGGATGATTTTTTTTCTAGTTCCATCTATTTGCCTGCAAAGTTCATGATGTTATATTTTTAACAACTGAGTAATACTCCATTGTGTAAATGTACCATACTTTTTTCTATCCATTCTTTGATTGAGGGACATCTAGGTTGTTTCCAGTTTCTGGTTATTACGAATAAAGCGGTTATGAATATAGTTGAGGAAGTGTCCTTTTGGTAGGATGGAATGACTGTAGCTTTAATACATTTTATAAAATTTTCTTATAGCAAACATTTTATAATATAGATTATGAATTTTTTGAACATATGAAAGAATTATAATTAACATTTTATAATAACATTTTAGATACCACAGTTTGTTTGTTGTTTCTTTTTTATTATTCTTTAGTCTTTTTTTTTTTTTTACAGTCCAGTTTTTTTTTTTTTTTTTTTTTTTTTTTTTTTTTTTTTCAGTCCAGTTTTTTTTTTTTTTTTTTTTGGTTTTGGTTTTTCGAGACAGGGTTTCTCTGTGTAGCCCTGGCTGTCCTGGAACTTACTCTGTAGACCAGGCTACCCTCGAACTCAGAAATCCACCTGCCTCTGCCTCCCAAGTGCTGGGATTAAAGGCGTGCACCACCACCACCTGGCTTTACAGTTCAGTCTTTATCCCCTTCCCAGTCCACCCTCTGACTGTTCCACATCCCATACCTCCTCCCCATCCCCACTGACCCCAGTCTCCAAGAAGATGTCTCCAGCCCCCCACCCCATCAGACCTCCCTATTCCCTGGAACCTCAAGTCTCTTGAGGGTTAGCTGCATCTTCTCTCACTGAGTCCAGACACAGAAGTCCTCTGCTGTATATGTGTTGGGGGCCTCATATCAGCTAATGTATGCTGCCTGGTATGTGGCTCAGTGTCTGAGCAATCTCAGGTGTTCAAGTTAGTTGAGACTGCTGGTCTGTCTTCCTATAGGGTCGCCCTCCTCCTCAGCTTCTTCCAGCTTTTCCCTAATTCAACCACAGAGGTCACCAGCTTCTGTCTATTTGTTGGGTGTAAATATCTGCATCTGACTCTTTCAGCTGCTTGTTGGGTCTTTCAGAAGGCAGTCATGATAGGCTCCTGTTTGTTAGCACAACATAGGACATCATGAGTTTTGCAGGCAAATGGATGGAACTAGAAAATATCATCCTGAGTGAGGTAACTCAGACCCAAAAGGACATGCATGGTATGTACTCACTAATAAGTGGATATTTGCCCAAAAAAGTACAGAATACCCAGGACACAATCCACAGAACTCAAAAAAGTTTGACAAGCTGAAAGGCCCAAATGAGGATGCCTCAATCCCACTTGGGAGGGAGAAGAAAGCAATCATGTGGGGGAGGAGGGGAAGGGAGGGACATGGGTGAGAAAGGGAACAGGGAAGAGAAGAGGGAAACATGATCAGGTACTGAGTGGGGGATAGGACTGAAGCCCTGAGGGCCAGCACAAAGAATGGAAACAGGCAACTTCGGGAGATAGGAGATGGGGGGGGGGAGCTCTAGAATGTACCAGAGACCTGGGAAGTGAGAGACTCTCAGGAATCAAAGGGAGGGACCTTGGATGAAGTGCTCTATAGTGGAGAAAGAGAACTTGTAGAGTTCACCCCCAGCAGAAAGACAGGGCATCAAGTGAGGGATGGGGTTGCCATCCCACAGTAAAAAACTCTGACCCATAATTGATCCTGTTTAAAAGAACAGCAGGGACAAAAATTGAGACGAAATTGAGGGAAAGAAGGTCCAGTGACAGGCCCAAATTGGGATCCAGCTCAAGAGGAGGCCCCAAGGCCTGACACTGTTACTGATACTATGGTACTACACAGTTCAACTGAAGCACTAAAACAGCATTTAGATTTTTGGAATTGAAAAATGACATACTGTCCCCTTATAGGTAAGCTAATAAATATCTTTATGTTGGCTAAATTCGGTTCCTTCCAAATAATTTCAACCTCAGTTTTTAATAATATGAGACTGTCTAAATAAAGAACTATGAGTATGGTGGAATACTATTCTATTTGGGATAGTTCTAGAAGATATATGTGCTTCTAGTCATACTCACTATGCCTCACCTTTCATTACTTTAGCTTTTAGCATGCACTTATGCAATTCATTCTAAATAGTCCAGTTGTTAAAGCTTCAAGACATTCTTGCTTTGAAGGTAATATGAAATTATTACATGATTATGCATTAAATATATGATTATAATATTTATTCTTATAATCAAAATCCCAATGCTGCCTCCAAAAAAAATGATTGTTCATGGAAAGAGATGAGTTAGGAGAATTTTCACTGTATACCACCATATTGTAAATATATTTAATACTGTGTAAATAATTACCTGTTGATCTATATAATTCACAAAGAAGATATGTAGACTTCATGTGATATATTGATATGTTTAAAGTGAAAGTCTTTTGCAATCCCTTAAGGTTAATTTTCCTCACACCAACTAATAAAAGCCAATAATTTGATTTTCAGGAAATTTCTAGGTGGTTGACATCATGAGGTAGCTTGAAATAAACTATGATGGACAGGCAGTGGTGGTGCATGCCTTTAATCCCAGCACTTGGGAGGCAGAGGCAGGCAGATTTCTGAGTTTGAGGCCAGCCTGGTCTACAGAGTGAGTTCCAGGAC
>NC_034613.1:64355310-64360305 GCF_900095145.1 Mus pahari
ATGGTGGAGCCTCCTGGACAACTGAAGGGTTCTGGGGACCTGGGTGTTTTCCTGAGGGGCCTGGGACCCTGCTCTGAACCTGCAGCACAGCTCAGGGAGAGAGCCTTCTTCTCTAAAAAGAAAGGAAGGGAAACCCAAGATAACCTGAGATATAGGAAGGGGGTGAGGTGNGTTTGGGGGCCAGCGGCATGGGAGTTAACTTGATTAAATGTATTTGTGTTTTGTATCCTGCAATATTTCATGTCTCTAAGGAACATAACAGGACACTCCTTTCAACTATATAGTGCATAGACAGATTGCAATTTTTTAACTGTTGTCCGTGTATATAATAATGTTCATTGCAGCATGTCATCGTATTATATATCTAGGATCCTAGTGTTGTCTCTCTAGATAAAGTTTGCTAATTCTATGAACATAACATCTTTAGCTCAGCTCCCTGGAAGTCCTGGACACATCTAGAGCCTGTTGTGCATGTGTGATCCCTTCCTTTTTATAGGCAGAAATAAATTAATGAGTGCACAATAAACGCATAACATAGTCCAGTTACCTTGGCGTGGACTGTCCAGTGGCAGAAAGAGAGACACCATATTCAGACAAGGTTAAAATGTTGTCTTTTTGATGAACATGTACACTGTCCTTCTCATAGTGCACTCACAAATGCTTCATACACACACACACACACACACACACACACACACACACACCCCAACATACACATACTCACAAGGTTGAAACATAATCACATTATTAAAATAGTTCTACAGTGCTGGATGTGTTAGCATAGACCTGTAATCTCAGTATCTTGCAGATGAAGGATGGAGGGCATTGGGCATTCGGGAATCAAATCTCAGACGCACACATAGGAATATCCATGAAACATTCATAGCTTTATGCCTGGTTCACTGAATACACCTTTTTAAACTGTGTCGGTATGAGAAAAATTATAAATGGAGAGGGAACCTGTTTTTTGGGGGGGGCATATCAGCTCATTTCTATAGTGTTCTAGACTCAAGAGGACGTTTATGCTTTCTTCCATATGATTTAAAACTCAGCAAAAAATGTACTGTATTTGAATATAGTAGTTAGTTATTGTGGTAAATAGGAACTATGTTATCTATCACTTCATTACTTCTTCTGTATGAATAACAAGAAATGCAAGGAATATAGTAGTTATTGTGGTAAATAGGAACTATGTTATCTATCACTTCATTGCTTCTTCTCTATGAATAACAAGAAATACAAGGATACACTTTCACACAAATGCAGATGTTCCTGTAAATGCACAGCATATGACCTACTTTTAAAAGAGGACTTGCTCGACTTAGGCACATTTTCTATTATTATAGACCTTGGTATCTCAAATCATTTTTTTTAATTTCCAAGTTTAATTATTCCTTTACTATTCCAGGGAGCATATTATTGTGGAGCAGAGTGGCTTTCCTTGCAAGTGCAAGGCTTTGGTATCTACAGTCAGTGCAGCAATAATCATCAGAACCATAATTTCCTACCTGCCCAGGTCCACAAGTCCAGAGTCTAGAGCAATGAAGATGTACATGGGCACCAGGCAGTGGCGGCCCACGCCTTTAATTCCAGCACTTGGGAGGCAGAGTGCAGTGAAATCTCCTCTGTGAGTTTGAGGCCGGCTTGGTCTACAGAGTGCATTCCAGGACAGCCAGAACTACACACAGAGACCATGCCTCGGAAAACAAAACAAAACAAAAATAGAAAAAGAAAACGAAAAACAGAAACAATGGCCCTGATTTTTTTTTTTAATGAGAACTTGCCAATGCACACTCACAAATGCAGAGGTTTTGCTGCTTTCCTTTGTAGATCCGTCTGTCTGTCTACCTGTCTGTCTCTTTGAAACATCCATAATAGTAAAAGCTCTTAGTGGTTAAGTTTGGGGAGTCGAAGCAGCCACCCACAGGGCAGGCCATGCTTTACCAATTATATAGTTCAAACCACCACAGCACCTGCACCTCCCTAGCTGAGGGTAGGTGAGCTCTGCTTAGGATGAAGGTCCCTGAAACCTCTCAGCCTTCGCAGCTTTCTGTTCCAGGGAAGTACTTCCGAGTCCCCCATGAGGCTTTTCCACCAAGGCTCTCCAGATGCTGCCCAGAGCACAAAACTCACTATCCCTAAACTCAACAACAAGGCCAACCCACGTGGTGTTCCCTCCTCTGCCCAGAGGGTACCTGGTGCGCTCTAAAGTCCAAGGCTCCCAGCTCAGGGTTACACACTCAGAGGGAAGAGGAGATGCACAAAGACCGCTCTAGCCACCAAATCCTCCCGCATCTCAGAAGTAGTCAGAGGGTAGGGATAAACTTACTTGGTCCAGGTCAGGCTGTCCTGTGATCGAATCTCCGACCTTTGGAGGGCTGCAATGGACAGCAGCATTGTCTCTGCGCCATCTCCCTGACTCTGCATTCTTAGTTGGGAGCGAAGCCTAAAAGGGAGAAGAGCAATCCTTTCTTACAGAGTGCTGGCTCCTCCCTGCGGATGTGAGACAACATAGATCCGCCCCAGCGTCTCAAAGAGGCGGGGCGGTGGGTCTGGGAAAGAAACCGGGATCTTGGAACAGCTTTTTTCTCTAGTCGCTGAGATGCTGTTTGCCTCCATTAAGTACTTAAGGAATCATTCGACCAGAAAAATAGCCATCCAAGATTCTCAAAAGTATTTACAGAAAAAAAAATCAGCTTAAATAAGGTTTAATAAGCATTAGAGTTCTGCGCCACCAGACCATTATGGATGTTTTCCTTGCATGTCTGTGTACCACATATATTCCTAGTGCCCGAAATATACAGAATTGGGCCGGAGAGGGAGGGCACTAAACCCCTTGGAACTGGAGTTGTAGAAACAGATGGACGTGAGCTGCTATGTAAGTGCTGGGAATTGTATCTGGGCCCTCTGGAAGAGCACTGGGACCTTTTAACTGCTGAATCATTTCTCCAGCCCAGTACTAGCGTCATATCCTCAAGCTCTGGCAGGCAACCAGACTGATGGCAATACCCCTGAATTGTTTGGGGGAAATCTCTTGGACCATAAAAACCACAAAACTCACAGGGAGATTTCAGACACTTGGCACCAGATTTTTTTTTTTTTTTTAATTTGTTAGTGAGACAGGGTTTCTCTGCGCTACTTTGGCTATCCTCAAACTCCCTCTGTAGAACAGATGATCTTCAGCTAACATAGATCCCACATGAATTTGCCTCCTGAGTCCCAAGATTAAGAGTGTGTCACCACCTGTGGATATAGATAGGTAGGTAGATGGATGGATGGATGGATGGATGGATTGATTTAAGAAAGCTTATAAATAATAGGTGTGCTTATGGCGTTTTCAAACATCCATCTTATTATTTATCCCTTTTGGTTATCCTGACCTATACTTTACACTTCCATAACCCTCCCCACCTAAGTACTTAAGTCCATTTTACTAAAAACTCCTTCCATGAACGTTCTTGAAATTGTTATTGATATGACCCAAAGTGTGGAACAGCCTACATGTCCTTTGCCTGATGAGTGTTTATTCAAAATGCTTAGTCTATACCCTGTCTCCATTTTGTTGTTTGAGATACAAGGCCTTACAGTGTAGCCTAAGCTGGCTGAACTTAAAACGTTCTTCTCCCCCAAGCCTGGCCTTGTAAGACTGTGCCACTCTGCCCAGACTTAAGCAAAATATCGGTAGGAAATTTTATAAAGCACTTGAGAGAAGTGAGACTATTGCAAACCTCAGATCAATCTTGGCAGCATAGGAAGGACAGTGTACAGTGTGTACTGATGCAATTAGAGTAAAACCCTTAACTGGAAAGTGTTCACACTGAAACAATGAAGCCTGATATTTCAAATGATCTTTTAAGGCATCAGAGTCTCATTGTATTAACTCAGGCTAACCTGAAACTCACAAGTGCCTCTGTTTCCCAAGTGCTGGAACTGAAGGCATGTGCCACCACACCAGCTCTCCATTTGTGTGACTTTTTTCCATGATTGTAATGGGATTGTTTATATTTGGTTAGGGGCATTTTTTCCTATCACTGCTGCATTCATTACTACCACATTAACCCACCCCATATAGATGCTTTCTTGCTACAAAAATAGTTGTGACAGGCAGTTCATGAAGGAAAGAGTGATTTCTTTGTTTCCAAAATGATATTATTTAAGGATTTGCTGGAACTATATAAATAAATGTATACTTTTAAGTATAAATATCATGACATTCACTGAAATAATCAAAGCCCACTTGTAAGCTCAAGCCCAGAGTGGAAAAACAAAAGGAATAAAAGTACACAGAACTTAGAGGAGAACTCAGATTCTGCTGCAAGATACGTCTAGTATCAGGTCACACTGAGTACCTTGAGAGAAATTTTACCTTGTCAGTCAGTAGAGAGGGGAAACAGACACACACACACACACCAGCCAGACATCTTTTTTTTGGCAAATTCCCATTTTAGCTTAAATAAATCCACGTATCTCATCTGCCAAGACAATAAATTATTTCCTGTGTGGAAATGAATTCGACATTAGTTTCTCAAAGTGTGTGTCATGTGCACACAAGCAAAACTGTTGGGAAGGGATTATTTTTTATGATTATGATAATAATTAAATTCATAATATTTCTTTCCAAGCAGAAGTTAACAATACGTGCGGTGATCCCTTGGGTTTGGTGCCTAACATCACTAGAAAATAATTATAATGAATATTAATAATCTGTACATTTGTGTAAATCTTAACTAATATTTGTTCTAAAGCTGGGCAATGATGGTCCATGCCTTTAATCCAAGCACTAAATAGACAGAGGCAGACCTGGTCTAAAAAGCTAGTTCTAAGACAGACAGAGTTACACAGAGAAACTTTGTTTTAAAGAGTGGAGCAGAGGCAGGTAGTGGTAGCACATGCCGGTAATCCCAGCACTTGGGAGGCAGAGGCAGGTGGATTTCTGAGTTCGAGGCCAGCCTGGTTTACAGAGTGAGCTCCAGGACAGCCAGAACTGCACAGAGA
>NC_034613.1:64361110-64366682 GCF_900095145.1 Mus pahari
GAAGAAGAAGAAGAAGAAGAAGAAGAAGAAGAAGAAGAAGAAGAAGAAGAAGAAGAAGAAGAAGAAGAAGAAGAAGAAGAAGAAGAAGAAGAAGGAGAAGAAGAAGTGCAGGGCTGGAGAGATGGCTCAGTGGTTAAGAGCACTGGATGCTCTTCCAGAGGTCATGAATTCAATTCCCAGCAACCACATGGTGGCTCACAACCATCTACAGGGGGATATGATACCCTCTTTAGGTAGGCACATGTATATGAAGCAGAGAACTTGTACATTAAATAAATAAAGTTTTTAAAAAAGAAATGCAAATAAATAAAATAACCAATAAAAAGAAAACCCTTGCCTTGAAAGTTATACATATATAACTTTTTCTATCATAATCAGAAAAATATATTTTTATTTTATATTTTCTTGTGAATATTAGACACATTGTTCTCAAGGGCTGAAAGAGGAGCTTAATGGTAAATTAGCCTTGCTTATAATATGCGAGGAACTGTTTTCAATCCTCAGCATGTAAAAAAAGAAGGCAAACAAATATTTTAAGGGAGCTGGAGAAGTGGTTGAAAGCAAGTATTACACTTGCAGAGGACCCGAGTTCAGTTTTCCAAACCCACATGGTGTCTTAGGACCATCTGTAGTTCCACTTCCAGGGTATCCAATGCCTTTTTCTGACCTCCAAGAGCACCAGGAATGTAGTCAGCACACATACATAACTGCAGACAGAATGTTCATGTACATAAGATAAACAAACAAACAAACAAACAAAGTAAAACACAATTCCTGGGACTAGAGGGTGGCTTAGCAGTTAAAAGTGCTTGCTCCTTTTTAATGGTCCCTTCTAGTTTGGGTACCAACAACTACATTAGGATGCTCACAACCACCTATAACTCCAGCTCCACAGTATCTGTTGGTTTTCCTGTGGAGTTCCTATCCTATTCTTCCCCTAACCCCTGCCCCCAGGCATCTCCTCCATAAGAGTTCCCAAGCTCCATCCACTGTTTGGCTGTGTCTGTACCTGTCTGAGTCAGCTGCGGGGTGGAACTTCTCAGAGAACAATGTGCTCCTTTCTCCAAACATAACAGAGTATCAATAGTGCCAGGGATTGGTGCTTATCCCTGGGCTGGGGCTCAAGTTGGGCCGATTATTGGTTGGCCGTTCCCTCGGTCTCTGCTCCATACCCAGTCCTTGCATTTATTATAGACAGTATACATGAATTTTGGTTTGAAAGTTTTATGGATGGGTTGGTGTCTCTACCACTCAACTAAGGTTCCCATCTGGCTACAGAGGTTGGCCTCCATATCCCCAATATAGTGAGTCACAGGTAAGGTCATCCCCATTGATTCTTGGGTACCTCCCTTATCCCAGGTCTCTATCACATCCTAGAGATTCTCCTCCACCTCTTCACCCCCATCAATTGCAGATTTCCATTGCTTCTCATGGCCATCTGGCCATCTCTCCTGTCCCTTCCCACACCTGATCATCAACCCCTCCCATTCCTCTCCCCATTCCCTCTCAATCCCAGCTCCCTCCCTCCATCTGCCTCCTATAACTATTTTATTTCGCTTTCTAAGTGAGATTCAGGCATCCTTGCTTGACTTGTTTGACTTATTTGGTTCTGTGGAGTATTGTATGGGTATCCTGTATTTTATGGCTAGTACCCACTTATAAGTGAGTGCGTACCATGCATGGATTACCTTACTCTGGATGATATTCTCAAGTTCCATCCATTTGCATGCAAAATTTCTAATATGGCTGGGAACACGTGGAGAGAGGTGGGAGAACAGAGAGGGAAGGATAGAGGTCAAAGAGAGAGAAAGGAGAGAGAGAGAGACAGACAGAGAGAGAGAGAGACAGACAGACAGAGACAGAGACAGAGACAGAGACACAGAGAGAGACCAAACTGTCCATTTATAGATAGCAAGCTGGGTTCTTTCTAGGTAACTGTTGGGCGGAACCTAGATGAAATGCTATCAAAATCTATCAACATCTATGTGTCAGGAGACCTGGTGATCCACATCTGTTACCCTGTTCTCAGAAGGCAGAGGCAGCCAAATGCCATCTCAAAATGAAAGTAAACAAGCAAAAAAATTCCCCAGGGGTACATGGGGTTACATGTGTAGCTAGAGTCCTCCCCGAGCATGCAGGAGGCCCTGGGTTCCATCCCAACACTGCCAATCAAAACCAAACAAATGATACCAGAATTTGTCTCCTAGGTCTGGATGCATGATTTCAAGGAATGATCAAAAAGCGAAAAACATTAAAACTTCCTCCTGGACAATCTGACAGGCTGGAAGTACAGAAGTATGAGGATTTCACACTTGTCCTGTCTTTTGCCTCATGATTTTCTTTTTGAAGTAAACATAGCCAGCTAAGGTATAAAGGATTCTTAGCATGGGCAAGGTCTTGGGTTCTAGTCCAAGCTCCTCAACCCCAGATAAAGACGTTTTTGTTTATTTATTTGGTTGTTTGTGGTTTTTCTCCCCGAGAAATGGTCTCTTATACTTCACAATGGCCTGAAACTCATGCTCAAACTTAGGTTAACTTCAAAAGGTTCACCTCCCTGCTTCCACCTTTAAACTGCTAGAATCAGAGGCACATATTCTGCCTCGAGGTAGTCTATTCTCCTGGGGGTACAAGTTTGTGCTTCACAGGTCCTAAGAAAGAAGCCACCACACTGGCAATAGGATAGGAGGATGTAGAAAAAGGCTTTTGTGTGGCTCCCACAGGTAGGAAAAGGGCAAGGCCTTGGAAGCAGGTTGAAGATTGAGTAATTTGGATGATTTCCAGGAGTGAGTCCTGATTTATCTAGTCACTGGACCTGGGTAGGTTAGGGCTGGAAAGTACTGGTGAAAAGGTGGGGGAGGTTAGGGTGAGATGGCTACTAGTTAGTTTTCAGGTGAAAGACAATAAGTTGTTTACTATCTCTAGGCCTTAGATAGGGCATTGTGTCTGGGGTCAAACTGCTTGAGGTCAAAACATCAAAATTACAACAGAGAAGAAGCCCTGAATTAATAAGGGCTTCTGCGAAAGGTTTCCTTAATGTGTTTTCCTTTCTGATTTCTGATTCAGGAGTATCCTGTTGACACCAACTCCACTATAGAAAAAAAAAAGAGTAAAGGAATTTAAACCCCAAGCCAGGAATGGCTTCAAATGGCTTTCTTTACCCAGAGCTAGGGATGGAACCCAGGGCCTCAGACAAGCCTAGCAGGACTTGCTTTATCCTGGCCAAGCCTGAGGTTTTGCATTTCAGGTCAGCAGGACCTCTCCTAAAATCTCTATTGCCTTCTCCCAGTGAGGAACCCTTTGGGGAGAGGGAAAGGGTGGGGCCACAGTTTCACCTCTTTGCAAGTCTAAGGAAGCCTCCCAGGCGAAATTTCCTATGGAGACATCTGGCCTGGGATTACAGCTCCTTAGAAGCCCTGTCCTGATTTTGCTTTGTTTTCCTTCTCTATCACTTTAGGGTGTAATGGACATTCAAATTTCAAAAGCCAATTTTCTTTTGGGGGGTTGGGGTGGGAGAGGTTGTTGTAAGAAGCCTTCAATGCCTCTCATTCTTAACTATGAGCCTGCAGTAGTCAATACCTCTAGACAAGATGTTACCTTAGAGAGTCATTAAAAATAATGATAAAGATGCCTAGGTGTGCAGCTCTCCATAATTGGTGGCTTCTGGAGAGTCTGGGGAAAGACTCAGTTATCTTTTTGGTTTGTTTGCTTTTTGGAGACAGGGTTTCTCTGTGTAGCCCTAGCTATCCTGGAACTCACTCCGTAGACCAGGCTGGTCTTGAACTCAGAAATCCGCCTGCCTCTGCCTCCTAAATGCTGGGATTAAAGGTGTGCGCCACCACGCCTGGCTTGACTCAGTTATCTTTAAGGGGCTGGCCACTGGGAGTTTGACCGTGCTCCATTCAAACACAACATAAATTGGATTTGGTGTATTTAAAAAGATTTTTTTTTTGGAGGGGGAAGAACACAAATATGGAAGTTGGATATGAGGGGAATGGAAAGTATGATCAGGGTGCATTATGTGAAATTCCCAAACAATGGATAAAAGTATTATGTTGGAAAAAAGTCAAAAGCCTTTACTCTACAGATTTCCTGGCCTGACATAAACTAAATGATTTTGTCAAAGTGAGTCTCCTGGAGCACAAATCCTTTGCTCTCTCCTTGCCATGAAGGAGTACTCAGGAGAGCTGGAGAGATGGCTCAGGAGAGCTGGAGAGATGGCTCAGGAGAGCTGGAGAGATGGCTCAGCAATAAAGAGCACTGACTGCTCTTCCAGATTATCAGGGTTCAATTCCCACCAATAACAAGGTGACCCCAAACCATCTGTTCCTCCTCTTCCAGGGAACTGGACATCCATTTTGTTCTTGAGTGTGCCAGCTCTACTGATGTATATGCAGTCACAACCCCAATACACAGTAAGGGTGTGTGTGGGGGCGGTGGCTGCACTGAGAGGATGCTTAGGGCTGGGAGCTTTGTGGAACTGCTACAAAGCATGAGCACAGAGCCTGGGGTTTGATTCCCAGATGGAAGGTCGAAGTTCAAATGACCACCAATGAGTTAGACATCAGCCTGGGATATACAAAACCTTATCTAAATAATGAATTATAAATAATGTTTGGGGGTCAGGGTCTGGAAAGATAGCTCAGTGGTTAAGAGCTCTGGCTGCTCATCCAAAGGACCAAGGTTTTGTTTCCGATACCCACAATGTGGCTCATAGCTGTCTGTAACTCTAGTCCTAGGAAATCTGACCTTTGTCTAATGGCTGATGTGGGTATCAGGCATATATACCACCTGCAGATATAAATGTAAGTAAAGCACTCATGTACATAAAAACGTGAGTGTGTGTGTGTGTGTGTGTGTGATTTTTAAGGTTTTTTGTATGTTTTGAAATTATTTATTTTATGAGTGAATATTTTGACACCACAACCATGCAGTTCCCACAGAGGCCAGAAGAGGGCATCATATCCACCAGGCCTGGAGGTTTAGGCCATTATTAGCTGCCTTTTGTGTGCTGGTAAAGGAACTTTGGTCCTCTGTAAGAGAGGTAAGCGTTTTTAACTGCTGAGCCCTCCATGCAGCTGGTGACCCAGCCTGTCTCTATCTTATTCTTGAAAGCCTTCTTATGGTAAAGACAAACTAGGTTCATCACTGTTTGTGATTAAACCTGTGTTTCTCAAGGATTGGGCCTTGCCCCACCTATAACCATAACTACAAATGTTGCTGTACTGCTTGTTCCAGGAAACAGCAACCATGGCTGGTTTTAATATGACCATCTGCTGTTATATATGTGCATATGTGTCCCTTAGGACCACCTTGCAACCATGTCTTTGTTTTCATGAGGTTATGAGCAACCCAACCGATATGTTTATATAACCCTGCCTGTTTGACCCCATTTGGAAACCCCCTACCCCTGAACTATAATAGCCTTACCTTTTCCATGTCGAGTGGTGACCTCTCGAACCCCTCGTTAGGGAGAATCAGCCTGTGTACATGAAACAAAAAGCTTGCTTTAATTAATTTGGCCACAATGATTTGGGTCTGTGTTTTTGTTTTTGGGTTTTTTTTTTTTTTTTTT
>NC_034613.1:64368351-64380722 GCF_900095145.1 Mus pahari
CTGTTTGTGTAACCAGTCTACTAGTTTTTTTTTTAAATCTCGGATCTTTGGGATTGACACTGCCTGTCAGTTTTCTGAATGTATAAAACACATCCATTGTGTCATTAGTGTGACCCTGTCTTAACAAAACTAAAAAACAAAAGAAAACAAAACAGTTTAGTTTTTCTTTACAAGTGCATCCGACCAGGTGGAAGAGTTCCCTCTGAAGGCTGCCAAAATCTGTATGACTGTGCTTCTTAAAATGTGGAAAAGACAAAACCATGGAAGCAGCTGCCTGGCAACAGTGGGAGGCAAATGCACAGAGCACAGAGGAGTTCACAATCCTGAAACTATTCTGTCCTCCACAATCATATTGCCTATGTATCATTATGTGTTTGTCTAAACCCATAGACTGTACTTCCATGGAGTGAGGCCTGAGGGTGCTGCTCAGTGGTAAAATGTTGACCAGCATGCCCGGGGCTCTGGTTTTCATCTCAGGCATAGCCAAAAAACAAAACCAAATAAACTAACTCTAATGTAAACTAGAGCATCGTGTGACAATGGATTTGTTACAAGCTATTTGATTAATATACATAGAAAACCCGATTGTTAGCAAAATATAAAAGCTTAAATAGATACAGCGTTTGTCCCATGCAGTTAGTTGGGTCCCGGAGAGATACAATTTGGGTGTGTCTCTCAAGGCCTCCTTAGATAAGAATGCTAAAAATGGAAAGTCCCTGCCTATTTTAAGGCTAGGTGCTTGGGAGAGGTCTTGTGGTCTTTGCTTTATGACCCAAGGGAAAGTCAGCTGGGCAGCCTTCAGCTACCATAGCTAACATGTAGTAACATGGTCCAGCCTACCAATAGGAGTGGAGCTAGAAACCTCTTTTTATAAGCAATTGGATTTTTTTGTTAGAGCTCTGTCTCTTTTGGCCTGAAAGAGCCTTTATGGAAGGAGCTCTGGGTAAGAGATAGAGGGCTTTTCTTAGGGCTTGCAGGAATAACAGAGAAGCAGCTGGCAGTAAGGAGGGAAGAGCAAAGAAGCCCTCTTGGGTTTGAAGGAGCTCAAGAGAAAGGTAGATTTGATCAGTAAGATGACACAGATAGAGATCTCTAAAGACCTAGCTAGCAGTTTAGCTGTAGGATCAGACTTGTAAATAGATATTTTGTATATACTTAAGAAAATATTTACCTTGCTGAGCTAGCAGGTTTTTACCTCACTTTTTTTTTTTTGCCTCCCTTGTCTTTATTGGGGTAAGCAATTTAAACAGCTTCATATTATATGTTTTAGCATGTGTTTATTAACCATAGGAAACGTACTCTTCTAGTGTTGTAAGGGTCTGAAAATCGCTGAAGAAAAACCCCAGTCTCAAAAAGTATGCAAAGACAATGAACACTCAATCTGCAGAAACAACCAGCATGGGGGGGGGGGGCGTTCAACCACTCATCAATATGTTGACCACAGAGGAGCTTGCAGGCACCTTTTTATGTAGGGATATGGGAATGGGAATTTTCTAGAAGGATTAGGTAATCTCTCATGTGATTGGTAGGGGCCAAAGCAGTGACATTAGTACAATTTTGATTGGCTACTATGTTAGTTTTTCTATATTTGATGAGAACTTAAAGTGGGTTAAATAATCTAAAGTTTCTTTGGTCAGGGCTGGGGAAGCTATGCACACCAGGTTCTGATTGGCTTGTGCTAGGTGGTCAGTGGTCTGCATTCCTATGTCATGAATGTTTAACCACAGGATGAGATAACCAAAGCATATAAGATTGCCCAGCACAAATGGCCCATCCTGAGATATTTTCCAGTTCTTATGGTTATTTTCAGGCTGATCTTTGGGTGGGGGATTTTATGGTCTAATTTCCTGGGACTCCTGGCTTAGGGAGATGGGTTATGGCAGTTAGTTCCTAGAATGAATGACTTTTCTTTTGCTGTCAGGCCTGGTCCTGAAATGGAGTTTATGTACTCCTCTCTGGCGTGTAGTTTTTGCTACCGTGCTTTAAGACTGCACTACCAGACCCCGCCCAGAGAATATGGGATCTGTGGAAGAAACACAAACACACACACACACACACACACACACACACACACACACACACACACACACACTAGCTTGTTTTTATATTGTGTTAGCTCAATGGCTGGGCTCTTCTAAGCCTTCCTTGGCTAGTGTGCCCTTCTTTTCCCTCCCAGCTCAGCACCCTAAATCTGACCTCAGTCTGGAGAAGCCGCCTATGACCACTCCGCCTGAGACCTCACATGGATGGTCACCTTTTCTCCTTCGAAGCATGGAGAAATCTCCCTTGAGTCAGCTTGCCTGCCTATGGGAAAACTGGAAGTCCCACCTATTCTGCCCAGCTCTTTGGCTGCTAGTATCTTTATTGATGGATCAAGAATGGATTGGGGAACAGGACCTTCAGGATTCATACGCAGATTTCCATACGCAGATTTCCGATCAAAACATCAGAACCACCCTCATACACTCTCAGTGTGCAATAATGATAGGGGTCGGGTTGTATGTGTGGAGTCAGGAATATGTGAAAAACTTGGTTTTAGTTATATTTCCTATGCAGTAATAAACATCATGACCAATGGCATATTGGAAAGAAAGGGGGTTATTTCAGTTTATATTTCTATGGTTATACTTTATCATTGAAGGAAGTCAGGGCAGGAAATCAAGGCTTGAAACCCTGATGGAAGAGGTGATGCAGAGGCCCTGGAGGAGTGACGCTTACTCTCCTTACTTCTGGCTTGCTCAGTGGGACTTCTTTTTTTTTTTTTTTTAAAGATTTATTTATTATATGTAAGTACACTGTAGCTGTCTTCAGACACTCCAGAAGAGGGCGTCAGATCTTGTTATAGATGGTTGTGAGCCACCATGTGGTTGCTGATATTTGAACTCTGGACCTTCGGAAGAGCAGTCGGGTGTTCTTACCCACTGAGCATCTCACCAGTCCTCAGTGGGATTTCTTATAGCACCCAGGACCACCTGCCCAAAGGCGGTCCACACCACAGAAGGCTGGATCCAATCCAGTCAATCACCAGTCACGAAAATGTGCTACATGCTTACCCATAGGCCAATCTCGTGGGGTTCTTTTCTCAAATGGGCTTCTCTCTTTCCAAGGGACTCTTCAGTCATGTCACATGGCATAAAATTATCTAGCACAGTTCGGTTTATGTTTTTGTTTTCCTCGAGGCAAAGTGTCATTTAGTGTAAGCTGACACAGTGAACAATGACCTTAAAGTCTTGGTCTTCTGTTCTTCCCAGGCTAAGACTAGTTAAGTGGCATCATACCTGGCTCTTATTCTTGTTTAATGTATTTTTTTTCCATTTACTTCTTTTTCAAATTCAATTTTTTTAGCAATTTGACATATACATATATATTTCTGGTTCAACTCTTCATCCTGTCTTTACTAAAGTTTCCTCTATTTCTTTTCTAAGATAGGGTCTAGGGTCTCATGCATCCCAGGTCGGCACCTAATTGGCTTTATAGCAGACACCAGTCTCCCAGTTTTTGTTCTTTTTTATTTTTATTTTTTATTTTATTTTGTTTTTTTGTTGTTTTTATGGAGACAGGGTTACGCTATGTAACCTTGGATGTCTTAAACTCACTTTGTATATCAGGCTGGCCTTGAACTCACAGATCTGCCTGCCTTTGCCTCCAGAGTGCTGGAATTAAAAGCGTGCACAACCACACCTGGCTTGAACCTTTTTACATTCTTTGATTCCTGTGTGTGTATGGTGTACACAAGTGTTTCTGTAGGATGTGCACATGTTTATGTGAGTGTGCGGAGGCCAAAGTTCCACATAAGGTGATTTCCTCAGTTGCTCCCCGCCTCAGTTTTTGAGGTAGGATCTCCCATTGAGCCATCTCCCTAGTTCTACCTTAAACTTCTGGCCCTTTTGTCTCTGCCTCCCCACGATGAAATGACAAACTTAGGCCACCATGGTGTTAGTTCTTCAGATAGAATCTCACCTAGTCTGCCCAACTTGATATGTAGCCCAGGATCACTTCAAATTTGCAGTCTTCCTCTTTCCTGAGCCTACAGGGTTATGTAAGAACCAAGAACTAACCACTTTATGCATTTATTTTAAAAGCAGGGTCTTATGTATATAGCCCTCTGGCCTCAATGTTGCTATATACCTGAGGATAACTCAACTTATGACCACCCTGTCTCCATCACCTGAGTGCTAGTGCTGTAGGTCTATATCACCATGCCCAGTTTATGAGGCTCTAGGGACAGAATCCAAGCTTCCTTGCACACTGTGCAAACACTATTAACTGTGTTGCTTTTGCACTCCGGCATTATGTGGTACTAAGCTTTGTCCTTTGGTCATTTACAGTTTTACATCTTTTGTCTGTACATGCATAGAGATGCATGTGTGTGCATGTACACATTGGAACCAGAGGTCACTTTGGGTGCTGTTCTTCAGATGCTGCCCACCTTCTCTCTCATTGGCAGGGAACTCACAGACTAAGCTAAACTGACTGCCCTGCCAGGCCCAGGGACCCAACAATCTCTACATCTTCAGCCCCTGGAATTGTAAGGGTCCAATTTGCTGAGGAATGATACCCATGACTCAAATGGTATGTAAAAGCAAAGAACATTTACTCTGCAGAAATCCAGCATGCAGGGGTCTACCTTTCACCAGGATGGAGACAGAGATGGTAGCTTCACCGGCTCAATTTAAAGATGATTACGGTAATTCCAGGGAAGAATAGGTAACCTTTATGCTGATTGGTTGGCTCTATCTCCAGGGGTATGAGTGTTCCTGGGATTGGCTAGGGCTCTAGGAACTTTACTCTAGAGCCTAAAATCTGCTGCTGACTTACTGTTTTTGCCTCAAGCCATATGATGAGGCAGCTCCTGATTGGCTACGCTGACCTATCTATCTTATCAGACTCCTTTTTAACAACCTTGAAAAGATGGGTGGTGGTGGCACACAATGTTAACCCCAGCATTCAGTAAACAGGGGCAGGCAGATATCTGGGTTTGAGGCCAGCCTGGTCTATAGAGCCCCTAAAGGAGACTTACCTTTTTGTTTCATTAATTTGTGTCTCTATGTCTTTAGTAATTGTGCTATATTTAGAAAGTCCTTTTCCAAACTTTCAAACAGTATGTATGCATAAACTAGCCTTTCTTCTTTTGTTTCTTTCTAAGAGATTTCGATACTTTGCTTAGGCAGTTTTAGAAATGTCATCTTTCTTCTGGTTTAGCTTTCTAACAACAGGTGTGTGGAACCATGCCTATTCAAACTATTTAAAAATATTGTCAGGTAACTAGACTCTAAAAGGACTGGACTGCAGGTCATTAATCACACAAAACTTTATTTATTTTTTATTTTAAAGATTTATTTATTTATTTTAGGTATATGAGTACGCTGTAGCTGTATAAATGGTTGTGAGCCATCATGTGGTTGCTTGGAATTGAACTCAGGACCTCTGCTCGCTCCGGCCCCTCTTGCTCCAGCCCAAAAATTTACTTATTGTTACATATAAGTACACTGTAGCTGTCTTCAGACACACCAGAAGAGAGTATAAAATCTCATTATGGATGGTTGTGAGCCACCATGTGGTTGCTGGGATTTGAACTCAGTACCTTCAGAAGAACAGTCAGTGCTTTTAACTCCTGAGCCATCTCTCCAGCCCCACACAAAACTTTAAAAGGGTACCCTAACCCACTGCACTTGTCAACAAGGGTTCATTTTGTATACTATGAGTCAAGACACCATGGATGGAGATACTTGGTAAATATAATCAGAGGTATGGCCTTGCCATCCAGTAGACAGAGGCTACATGGTGCCTCTGTACCCTGTAAAGTGCTCAGAGAGAATTATCCAGTCCCGATGACAACTGTAAACAGGTGAGTCATTTCTCATCACTGGCCAGTCAGACCCTCCCATTTCAGGGTCTGCACATTAGATAACACTGAAAAGATTTACAATGAAGAGAAAGAGGAGGTGGTGGATTAAATATTTTTTAGAGGAATGGGTATTGAACCCAGCACTTTTTGAACATTATGTTCTCTCTCTCTCCCCAAGGAGATCTGGTGAATTAGAGGAAATAATTATACTTAACATCTATTTGTACTTGAGTTAGTCCCACACCTCCAATTCAGCCCTCAAAGCCCAAATCTAAGACAAATGATTTTATAGACTATAACAGAAAACGGAGGAAATGCAGGTCACACTTGACATATCACTATGGGGCAGAAGCACCAAGAAGAGACTCAGGGCAGACATGGGGAAGCTGAAGTGGAGAGACTTAAGTTCAAGACCACCCTGAGCTACAGAGGGAGACCTGTCTCAAAAACAACAACAACAACAAAAATGTGCTGGAGAGATGGCTCAGTCATTAAGAGTGCTTGCTGTTCTTTTGAAGTTTGATGCCCAGCATCCTCATCAAATAGATTCCAACTTTCTGTAACTCCAGATCCAGGGGGAACCAATGCTCTTTCTTTTGGCCATAGGCATCCCCCTTAAATGCCCTCACTCACCCCCACAGCCCCCTATGTATCCACAAAAAGAAAAATCATTAAAACAAACAAAAAAAGGGCAGAGAATAATTATTATGCAAATGCCTTTATTTGGACTACTATGTTGCTACCAGATTACATCACTTTTCAGAGTTAGATTAACATAGTGATCTTGAGAACTATAGCAAAGAGCTTGAGAGAGCAAGAGTTCATCAAGTCCGACATACATACTTTCCCATTTCTGTGACCACATCTCCTTGTTATAGGTGTAAAACTTAAAAATCCATTGTACACTTTAGCATTCTTTGCTTATCAAATTCCCGTTTAAATTCTGAGCCCACCCTCTCCTCAAAAGTGTCATATTCAACAGCATTTTAGACTGAAAAAGAGTTTTGTGATAAAGATTTCCAAACAAAGAAGCATGTATCAGACCGACTTATTGAAGGCAAAATATTTCATTTCCTTTGATCCTGGGTGTGAGGAGGGAAATGTAACCATAGGGTCCACTTTCCTCCACCTATAATTTATGCTTTTGTATGTTTAACTTACATGAAGACCCCTTTTTAAAAAAGTAGCAAATCAGCAGACGTGTTGGATGTAATCAAAATATTCTTAAATGTACAAAAAATAACCATGTAGAAAGAATACTGTAAAAAGATACTGATTTTAAGACTAAAAGAATGAGAAAAGCTTCTAGTACATTCTGCACAGCCAGTTACTTCAGCAGATTTTCAGCACTACAGAGTAAGCAAAGAACACTCCTGTCCACACAGTATCAGAGCACGGGTCTCCAGAAAACCGCTAGAATGTGGAAAGCCAAAGGATGAGCTAAGAATATTCCTATCTACACATCTAGGCAAGTCTCCAGAGATGGATATCCCAGGAGGGAAAAGATAGATAATACAAAGCAAGCCGGAATGTCAAGGGCAGTATTCTAGGAGGAGAGAGCAAAAGGTTGGCTGTGAGCATGTTCAGGTGTGCTGAACAGATCCAGCTCTACGGGAAAGAGGAGTTGCTTGTTTACTAAAATGCTTTCTCCGAAGGCTGTCACAATTAATTAGTCTTGCTAATCAAAACTAAAAGTCCTTTAAATGACCAAGAGACTTCTGAAGCCATGAGCACTTCACCTGGGACTAGCTGACTTGCTAATCATGCACCGGAGAGTAAGGTTGGTTCTATTAAGATTGGTTGTTTTACACTCTCTTCATCCCTCTGCCCATCAAACAGGCAAACACGGTCATGACCATCTTCGGTTTTACTTCCACAAGGTCTTCAGGGAGGGCATATACTCTGGCTCCGATTCTTCTAGCCATTGACACTGCATACCTAGTTTTTGAGGAAACAAAAATCAAGATTTGTGTGTGTGTGTGTGTTTTTCCCAGCAAGAACACCTTTGCACTCTTTTTAAAATAGAGTTATTTCTTTATTTTATGTATGAGTACACTGTAGCTGTCTTCAGACATACCAGAAGAGGGCATCAGATCTCATTACTGATGGTTTTGAGCCACTGTGTGGTTGCTGGGATTTGAACTCAGGACGCCTAGGAAGAGCATTCAGTGCTCTTAACCCCTGAGCCATCTTTCCAGTCCCCACCTTTGCACTCTTTTAAAAAAGGATTAAATAATTTTCTTTTATGCACTTTGGTGTTGTGCCTTCATGTATGTCTGTGTTAAGGTGCTGGATCCCCTAAAACTGAAGTTATGGACAGTTGTGAGCTGCCATGTGGGTTCTGGGACCTGAGCCTAGGTCCTCTAGAACAGTCAATGCTCTTAACCCCTAAGCCATCTCCAGCCCAAGGGCACCATTTAAGAGATGTACTTCCTCTTCTATAACCTGAAGGCTGGGATGTAAAATTTCTGTATTGAATGTCTAACTCAAAGAGCTGGGCATGATGGCACATGCTCATAATCCTATGACCATATTACTATTGGGGCAGAAGGTGAGGCCAAAGAGTCCCTGTTAAGTTTGACAGCAATCAGAAGTGACACTTTGTCTCAGAAAGCATAAGGTACAAAATAATTTCACATTTGTTTTCTGCTTAATTTTTTTGTTTTGAATTGATTTTTTACTTATACTAGATCAAACCATGAGATTTACTTTATATGTGTGAGTGTTTTACCTGTGTGTATGTTTGTGCACCACGTGTGTGTTCCTGATGACTGAAGAGGTCAGAGGAGGGTATTAATTTTCCTGGAAGTGGAGGTGCCACCATGCGGGTGCTGGGAATTGAACCCAGGTCGTCTGTAAAAGCAATAAGTGCTCATTTCTCCAGCCCCAAGTTATACTAATTTTTTTTACAATTTATTATTTTGGATTTTATTTACTCATTTCTTCCCAATATGAAATGAAAGGGAAAGCTTGAAGCACTGAGTTCATATAAAAATGAAATTGTTAGTCAGGCAAGGTGGCAAACACCTTTAATTCCAGCATGTGGGAGGCAAGGATATCTCTGAGTCTGAGACCAGCCTGATCTACAGAGAGATTCAAGATGGCCAGAGAAACTCTATCTTGAAACAAACAAACAAACAAACAAACAGCCTACCCCACAACAAAAAGAAATTTTGTGTGTGTGTGTGTGTGTGTGTATGTGTAATTAGCCAGGTTGACTGCATAATCATTATGAAATTCTCTGTGCGGTGTAATGAGATAACAAACTCTTTTTTTTTTTTTTTTTTTTTTTGAGACAGGGTTTCTCTGTGTAGCCCTGGCTGTCCTGGAACTCACTCTGTAGACCAGGCTGGCCTTGAACTCAGTGACCTGTCTGCCTCTGCCTCCCAAGTACTGGGATTAAAGGCATGCGCCGCCACACCTGGGTCGAGATAACAAACTCTTAAAACATGTGTAAACCTTTGAACCTTCTAAGGTAAAAATTAGTTTCTCTTTTTGGTCATGATGAACTTGTGGTTTAAAGAGATTTGCCTCATGTGCTGGACAGATGGCTCACCGGGTGCTCTTCCTGAGCAGTACTTAGGTTCAATTCCACATACTTACATCGTAGCTCACAACAATCTGTAACTCCAGTTTCACATGGTAGCTCACAACAATCTGTAACTCCAGTTTCAGAGGATATGACACACTTTTCTGGCCTATGCAGACACTAGGCACACACACACAAGTTATATACCAACATCCCTGCAGACAAAACACCCTCCCCACATACAATAACAATATGGGTTAAAAATGGTATTTCTTGTGAACCCCTTTAATCCTAGCACTTGTGAGACAGACTCAAGCAGATCTCTGAGTTTGAGTTAGAGACAAGCCTGGTGTACCGATATAGTTCTAGGACAGCCATAGCTACACAGGGAAACCTTGTCTCAAAACAAACAAACAAATAAACAAACACAGTGAAACCAAACCAAACCAACCAAACAGACAAAAGATGTTTCCCCTCACAGATCTAAGATCACACCATACTGGTATTTTTGTGTCTGAAATTTAACACCATCTTCATATTCAGTCATGTTGTTACAAATGGTAGAATTGCATTCTTACCAGAGGTACCATTGTGTTTCATTGTCCCATGTGGCCTCTACAAAGCAATTCTTACAGAAGGACAGAGACAAGAGTAGTAGGGTCAAGGGGTACAAGGGGGAGGTGTTGGTGACACTAACAAGCAGACAGATAAAATAGAGTTAAGGGTAGGTAGGTATAGAGCTAGAACCTAGGTTTTCTGGGTGCTCAGGGAGGGTCTCTTTTATCTGATAACTGTGTTCTAAAATTGATTGTGTTGATGGTCATATAGCAGTGTGCGCAAGGTCAAAACCATTAGATTGTATACATAAATTGAATTGTCTATCTGTGAGCTGGATCCCCGTTAAGCCATTAAAATTGTGGTTTGAATATGCTTGGCCCATAGGAGTGGTAACTGTTAGAAATTATGGCATTGTTAGAAAAAGTGTGTCACTGTGGGGGTGGGCTTTGGAGGTCTCCTCCTACACCCATTGCAGAAGAGAATCTCCTCCCAGCTGCCAGAGGATGTCAGTCTTCTCCTGACTGCTTTTGGTTCAAGATGTATACTCTCAGCTCCTCCTGTACCACGCCTGCCTGGATGCTGCCATGCTCCTGCTTTGATGATAATGGACTGAATCTCTGAACCTGTAAGCCAACCCCAGTTAAGTGTCTTATAAGAGTTGCCTTGGTCATGGTGTTTCTTCCCAGCAATGGAAACCCTAACTAAGATAAAAAGTAAAAGTTAAAGCCTTCAAAAAAGAAGAGATCTTCCCCAGATGTCACCACTAACAAGAGGGAGAGCTTGACTTAGAGTGGATCTGCGAGACCGGAACACCAGTGTTCTTTGTGTGACCCTGAGCGATCGCGCATAGCTGCCCTTACTTGGCATTATTGTGCTTGTCATCTTCTGTTAGATTCCCACTCTTCACAAGGTCATAGTTAATGCAGCCTGGTTGGATGGCATCAATTAAATCCACAACTGCCAAACTGGAGCTGATGGTCTTGTCCTATTATGAAAAAGGGAACAAGCCTAAGAATTCCACTATTTACAAATGATCATGTGCTTCTTTATGCTAGCCTGACCAAGGAAAGGAAAATTTTGCCACTAGCTCAACAATAATACTAAACTCCAGGTTATCTTTAAAACAACTGATATTATCTAGCAAACACAGTGTATAGTAATCAGTATGCTGACCTTAAAACTCTGAATGGAAGTTGACTTCCCAGCTTCACTCAATGTTCTGTTGACCCAGTTTACAATGATATCATCATTAGCTTTCTGACCCTCTCCAAGATCTTCGAGAACATTAAGGGTGTATCTAAGAAAAGTAGCAGAAGAAAGTTTCAATGAATTCTATGAAGAAAATGCAAACATTACAAATATACCTCATGTACATTTTTATCACAAAGATTTCATGGGGGTCAGCAAGGTGGCTCAGTGGGACAAACAGCTTGATGCACATGTCTGACAAACTGAATCTGATTCCTACATGGTGGATGGTGAAAAATGACTCCCCAAACTTATACTCTGACGTCCATCTGAGGCAGTGGTATGAGCCTGGCTCTACTTACCCACTCTCGCACATACAGTTTATGCATATGCATAGAAATTATATACTTATACAAAATTAGTATATATACACACATAATAAAAGTAACTTTGTGCAAAGAGCTGTGTGTGTGTGTGTGTGTGTGTGTGTGTGTGTGTGTGTGTATCAAGGAAGAATTGGGGAAATTGCTCAATCTGTAAAGTGCTTGTGTTAATAAACACAAACACGAAGACCTGAGTTCAAACACGAGTACCTATCTAAAGAAATGCCGGGCATGTGGGAATGTATTTGTAATTGTAGTGCTGAGCAGCTGAAGACAGCAGTTTCCTGGGGCTCACTGGCCAACCAACCTAGCCAAGAGCTAATCCCAGGTCCCTGTGAAAGGCTCGATCTTTATCTCAGGGAGTAGACGGATCTCAAAGCAGGTGGATGGTGTTCCTGAGCATGACACCTGAGGTCACCTCTCTTCTCTTCCCTCTCCTTTTTCCTCTCCCTTCCCTCTCTCTCTGCTGGCTAGTCTTGTGTCAACTTGACATACAAAACAGAGTTATCTGAAAGGAGGGAGCCTTAATGGAGAAAATGCCTCCACAAGACCTGGCTGTTAGTAATTTTCTTTATTTATTGATGGGAGAAGGTGCAGCCCCTTGTGGGTGCTTCTATTCCTGAGATGGTAGTGCTAGGTTTTATAAGAAAGGCTGGGCCGGGCGGTGGTGATGCATGCCTTTAATCCCAGTACTTGGGAGACAGAGGCAGGCGAATTTCTGAGTTCGAGGCCAGCCTGGTCTATGAAGTGAGTTCTGGGACAGCTAGGGTTATGCAGAGAAACCCTGTCTCAGAAAGAAAGAAAGAAAGAAAGAAAGAAAGAAAGAAAGAAAGAAAGAAAGAAAGAAAGGAAGGAAGGAAGGAAG
>NC_034613.1:64381411-64398060 GCF_900095145.1 Mus pahari
AAAAAAAAAAAAAAAAAAGTAATTATTTATTTGTACTAGAACACATGTATGTCATGGTACTCCTATGGAAATCAGGGAACAACTTGCAGGACATGGTTTTGTGCCTTCACCACATGGGTTCCCAGAACAGAACTCAGGTCATCAAGCTGGGCATGGGAGCTCTGACACTGAGCTACCCTGCTGGCCCTGACTGTCATTTCCAAATGGAGACATATAGATGTTCAGACTTCTTCTGATAATTTCATGTTCTTGGTTTGTTCCTTTGAGGCAAGGTTCCACTTTATAGTTCAGGATATCCTAGAATTCACTATGTAGCCCAAGCTGGCCTCAAACTACCCATTTCCCCTCCTCAGACTCCTCGGTACTGAGATTTCAAGTATGAGCGACCATTCTGGGCTTCTGACAACATTTCCTTGTTCATTTGGGGGCTCTGAGGATAGCCTCCATGCATGCTAAGTATATCCTAGATTACTGAGTTGGAGCTGCAGACCCTCTGACAGTTTTAGTCAGGGAACTACATGAGATCATCTGTTAATGTTATTCGGTGACATTGCATCAGGTTTAAGTCTATACCTCAGACTTCTGGGCCAAGACTGACAACAGCTACAGTTCTACCTAACTCACAAGGAGGTATCTCCCAGTGAAGATCCAACATACACTCATAGGAAAGTCATTTCAGAGTCTAAGTACAATGAGCTCTGAAGTATACTAATTGAACTAAATGATTAATTTAAGCAGTGAAAATATACTGAGTGAATTCCTATATGCATATTACTGTGACGCTTACATAGACAATACTGTGCACGATACCTTCTCATCAGCTGCCAGACTACAGCCAAGGTCAAGGTAGGGTTGCCATCATTCAGGTCTTGTCCTCCAATGCCAACCAAGGAGAATTTAGCTGGATTCTTCCCTAATTCAACTGCATAGTTGCAGTTTTCTAACTGCAAATGGACAAAAGCAAAGTAACGGTTAAATATTGTCATTTGTTCAATCTGCATTCTCTCTCCCCCCACCGTGTGTGTGTGTGTGTGTGTGTGTGTGTGTGTGTGTGTGTGTTGTATAATGGTAAGTATCTTCTCAATGCCAAGATCTAGTTCCTGTCCTCCAGAAGCAACTTAGGGTCTAGAGGTTTTTCATCTATCTATCTATCTATCTATCTATCTATCTATCTATCTATCTATCTATCTATCAATCATTTTTATTTTTATTTTATTTGCATTTATGTTTTGCCTGCATGTATGCTCTTATGAAGGTTTCAGATCCCTTGGAACTACAGTTACAGACAATTGTGTGCTGCCACGGTGGTGCTGGGAATTGAACTCAGGTTTCCCGGAAGAGCAGCCCGTGCCCTTAATCACTGAGCCATCTCTCCATCCCGGGTCTAGAGGTGATAAAGTAAAAGAAAGAAATCAAGAAGGTTCAAGGTTCTCTACCTTTTTCATGTTGGCCCCCAGCTTTGGGTACGGAGGCTTGTTAACTTTACTCCACTCCACAGGAACTTTAATCCTCTCATACAGTTGTAGGATCACCAGAGCATCCTGCAGGTCACTAACAATGGGAAACAGAGCTCCATCAGTGTTCATAAGCAGGGACACAAATCACACAAGATCTATAAAGTCACAGTTCCTAAGACTCCTATGTCTGTGCTGAAAATAGAGCGCAAGACCATTCAGCTCACTTAATAGTATGTAAGCACAGCTGGGCAAGGTGGCATACACCTTTGGTCCCAGGCTTGGGAGGGGGTGGCAGGGTGACCTTTGTGAGTGAATTCAGACTAGTCTATATAGCCAGTTCCAGGACAGCCAGGGCTACACAGTAAGTTCCTGTCCTGTCTGTAAAAAAAAAAAAAGGGGGGGGCAGCAGTAGTGGCCTAGGCCTTTAATCCCAACGCTTTGGAAGCAGAGTCAAGCAGATCTCTGTGAGTTTGAGGCCATCCTGGTCAACACAGCAAGTTCCAGGACAGCCAGGGCTACACAGAAAAACCCTGTCTCAATGATGACGACAATGATAATTGGAAGGATGTGCACTTATTGTAAGCAAAAAGTGTAATAAAGGTTGGAAACACAGGCTGAAAACCCCAAACCCTACTTGAGAGTCAAATAGATGTATAATAAACAATGATGTAGATAAACAAGTAATATGATTTTGGCATATATGTAAGAATAGAGTTCATAGGTAGTGAATGGTAGATGGTAAGAAAATAGCAAAGGTAGGGAATATTAGGATACAAACCATTGTATGTCAGCAAAGAATAGTCTGTCCAGGAAGTCAAAGGCCAAAGGAATCATGGGCATTCTGTTATGAGTATTCCCGGACTATTTAAGAAACTTAAATTACCTATTCCCTCAAGACACATTTCTATCACTTACAGCCAATAGTCAGGCAAAGAAAGAATTTGGGCTTTTGTGTATTTGGAAAATGATGATAGAAATCACTAATCCTTCATAATAAGAATATTTGCTACCAATGAACATGTAGAAAGATTTTAGAGTTGCCATTATTTATGCTACGTCTACTCATGATATTCACAATTTCATAAGAGCGGTAGGGCAGCTTACGCATATAGATGGTTGACGTGGGGATTAACACCAAGAGAGTTCATCCAGTTACGGAAGGTTCTTTCTTCACGAGTTTCCCCTATTAAAACATCCACAAAGTGTATTCATTGATTAAATGTCTTGTCCACATAGTACCAGTGCGTGTATTTATTTTATATGTTTTATTCTGAGCTGATAATCACCGCACGCTAGTATGTCACTCTGACAATGGATAAATAAACCAAAGTTTCTGTTAAATTCTGCATGCATGTATACCTTTCTGTGGTCTGGTCAGACATGGTGGCTCATGTCTATAATCTCAGCCCTCATTTGGCTGAAGACAGAGGGCCACCACAAGTTCAAGGCCAGTCTTGGGCTACATTGTTTCAGGCCCGCATCCACTACAGGTGAGACCCTGTCTCATAACTTCCTCCAAGGCCAAGTTTAAGCTCAGTTTACTGAGTCCTTGCCTAGAGTGCAGGAAGTTCTGGCTTCATTCCCTAGTACCCTCAAAACCGCAAATGATGCCCATCATCCCAGCACTTAGAGACGGGAGCATCAGAAACTTAGGGTCATTCTTTACTATGTAGTAAGTCTGAGGTCAACTGGAGACACATTAAATGCTTGTCCCAAAATAGATGACTAGGTTAAAAAAAAAAACTCAAAGAAACAGAACAAGAGATTGTTTGCTCAAAATAAATAAGGTGGTTTAAAACAAAACAAAACAGAACAAAATTTAAAAGGGGGAAGATATGGTACTAAATATTGAAGCAAACCATTTGTTTACTAAGTGTTCTGATAGGTGAGCCTGGATTTTTTCTTTTCTTTTGTAGTGGTAGTTGTTCTAGGCAAGAGCTCTGGCACTGAGCCACATTCCCCAGCTAGAATATTTTATTTGCACATTTTATTCCATTACCACCTCCACCCAGCCATTTCCAGTTCTCACTCGGCATGGCATCTAAACGAACAAAGCCACTCACCGGCTTGGAATGACATCATTGTGGCCTCCGGGCTTTTATGGTACAGACTGCACATTAGAATAATAGGACCTTTGACTTACCTTCTAGAAGAGTCCAGTCAATATCCTGGTTTTCAGGTTTAGTTAGTGCTGGATATTTATTGAAGAGGTTAGCTACAAAGGCCAAGTTCAGTTTGGGGTTTCCACTGACAACATCAGCCGGAGTAACGAACTGCCTGCAACCTAATTTATCTGCTTGTTGAAGCATACTTTCGGCTCTTTTTAAATCATCTGTTTCCTGTTGGAGTAAAAGACGACATATTTTAAAGGCCATCCATATATATACATAAACATATATATATATATATATATATATATATATATATACACAAATATATATGCATATATATGTATATATGTACACACACACACACACACACACACATATATATATATATATATACACACACACACACACATATCACCTACAATCCAATTATAGGTTGGGTAAATGATAGTATGATAGTACTTTCTAACACATGATACTTACAAAACTGGTTTCAAATGCAAAACAATGAGGAATATGTACTACCTATAAGTTCCACAAGATGGTGCCAGAGTACATCTAAGAACTGAATTAAAGCATTCCATTGAGTTTACCTCTCTTGTGAAAATGCAGAAGGGAAAAAAAAAAAGGCCGTTACCCAACTTTTCATCCACATTCCTTTGAAGAGTTAACTTTAAATATTGATAGTTTCAGAAAAATATTTTATTTAAAAAAAAAGCGTATTTAAAAAAAATTGGATATTTTCTTTATTTACATTTCAAATGTTATCCCCTTTCCTGGTTTCCCTTCTGAGAAACACCCTCCCCCTATCCTCTCCCCCTTCCCCCTGCTCACCAACCCACCCACTCCTGCTTCCTGGCCTTGGCATTTCCCCCACACTGGGGCATACAGCTTTCATAGGACAAAGGGCCTCTCCTCCCACTGATGACTGACTAGGCCATCCTCTGCCACATATGCAACTAGAGACATGAGTCCCACCATGTGTTTTCTTTGGAGCTTTAGTCCAAGAGAGCTCTGGGGATACTGGTTGGTTCATATTGATGTTCTTCCTATGGGGCTGCAAACCCCTTCAACTCCTTGGGTCCTTTCTCTGACTCGTTCATTGGAGACCCTGTGCTCAGTCCAATGGATGGCTGTGAGCATCCATTTCTGTATTTGTGAGGCACTGGCAGACCCTCTCCGGAGAGAACTATCATGAAGCACTTGTTGGCATCCACAATAGTGTCTGGGTTTGGTGACTGTATATGGGATGGATCCCCAGGTGGGGCAGTTGCTGGATGGTCATTTCTTTAGTCTCTGCTCCACACTTTGTAACTCCTTCCATGGGTGGTTTGTTCCCCCCTTCTAAGATGGATAGAAGTATCCACACTATGGCCTTCCTTCTTTAGTTTCACATGGTTTGTGAATTGTATTTTTGGGTATTTCGAGCTTCTGGGCTAATATCTACTTATCAGTGAGTGCATATCATGTGTGTTCTTTTGTGATTGGGTTACCTCACTCAGGATGATATTTTATTTTTAAAAAAGCTTTTTTCTTCTTCTTTTTAAAAAATGTCTCTCACACCCACATGCCTGAACAGAATAGGGCATTTGGAGTTACAGGTTGTGAGTTTGGGAACAGCACTTTGGTCTCTGCTAAAGCAGCAAGAATTTTCAACAGCTGCACCATCTCTCCAGACCCTTTATTTTTTTACTTAAAGAACATATCTGAAAAAACTTGCAAGCATAGGCTTGGAGTTCAAAAGGATGTTTGGGCTGTGTGGTTGTGGTACATGTCTTTAATCTCAGCACACAGGAGGCATAGGCATGTGGAGGCAGGTAGATATCTATGAGTTTAAGGCCAATTTGGTCTACAGATTGAGTTTCAGGACAGCCAGGGCTATGCAGAGAAACTCTATCTCAAAAAATGAAAAGGGGGAGGGGTGTTTGGACAAGTTTAAGACAGCTATATGAAGGTGAAAAGAGGTTTTGGGGGGCAGACTGAAAGAGATGGGTAATATTTTGTAGGAATTTAAATGTTAAGCTGATGGACCAAATTCTAAAGCCAGTAGGGGAATCCTGGATGGATTGTGGGGGATGACTCAAAGGGATACAGTAGAAAACTATCAAACAGCGAGGACCTGCTAGTGGAATGATTCATCTTGACCATCAACTCAGCCTGATTTCGAATGAACTTGGAGACTTACAGACTATGTCTGTAATTATATTTCAAGAGAGGACAAACTATCCCAGGTAGTTCTTTTAATGCATGGGCTGGCCCTTTACCACTACCATGGGCAATAAGCTAGGGGAAATGCTTATTTCTCTATACTCTTGGAATGTTTATGTAATTCATAAAATACAGTACCATCAAAATTATGGAACTCACAAGTTCTCAAAATAAATCAGGATACTTTCTCTCCTGTGAGTCACGTGTACCACATCCTCTAAAACAATCTGAAAAGTGTCAACACCACTACATGAAGGTCCACAGAAATTTTGATAGAATTTAAGCAAAATTATTTGGGTATGGAAGCACATATATTTAGACCCAATACAGCGAAAGCAGAGGGAGGTGGATGCCTATGAGTCAACCACAAGCCTGCTTTACACAGCAGGTTAGAGCACTATGTAGCAAGAGTTTGTCTCAACAATCCGGGGGTGGGGAGAAGAAACAAGCAATGGTAAAAGACTAGAATCTGAAAAGGCACCTATACTTACAT
This sequence comes from Mus pahari, assembly GCF_900095145.1. Classification (NCBI taxonomy): domain Eukaryota; kingdom Metazoa; phylum Chordata; class Mammalia; order Rodentia; family Muridae; genus Mus; species Mus pahari. The sequence continues at coordinate 64,387,678 of NC_034613.1, forward strand.
TGAAACCTGACATGTTAATATCTATCCGTGGTTCCCCTTCCTTCTGTCCTTTCGGTGCGATTTGATTGAGCAGATGGAAATAGGCTTTGGAATCCTACAAAAGAATTGAACAGTGTGATCACACTTACAAAGAGTAGCTGCATATTAGCATTTTATTGTCCCTAGGTGATGAGGACAGTGGGAGCAGCTTTTGTGATACTATAAGGCATTCTTCTCTGACTTCTTATTCGAGAGATCTTTCTTTTTGTCTTTGAATGTGATTGTTATGACTTGACAATTTATCGATGCCATCAACCCATTAAAGCTATTAAGTATTTCTGTACCTTCACTGAATTACTGAAGTCAATAAGCTTGACAGATAAACAAGCATGAAATAGAAGAGCAGAAATCCAGGAAGCATAGGGAAAGAGAAAATGAACACATTATGGCATTACAAAGCATGATGAGTAGCAACCTATGGAATCAACATCTGCTATGTTACTTGTATGTTAAATCAAAAGTTGAAATACAGAAAAGCTTAAACAAGAAACACATATGGCTGGCAAGAGAGCATTTAACCTTTTCAGATCAGAATACATTTAATGAAATGAGCTCATCTCTCCCTGCTTCTCCCACAGTGATGGGGATTGAGGTGAAGGCTTCCCATGATCAACTAATGCAAGCATTCTTTGCTTTTCAAAAATATTCAAAGCAGGCCTCATAATAAACGGTTTCCACTGATTAGGTACTTGGGCATGGGACTCTATATAGGTTTTAGGCAGAGGCAGAAAGAATGCAGTTTTGAAGCAAGCCTGGCTGACACAGTGAGCTGTAGGCCACCCTGGGCTACAGAGTCCAATCACATTTGAAAAAAAAAAATCACAATGGCTTCCGTTAGTAGTGTGCTTGACTTGAATGGAGGAAACCCTGGATTTAATCCTGAACACCCCACAAGATGTGAGTATGGCAAGTCACATCTTTAATTACTGAGCAGATTTGAGCAAGACCTTATGTCAGAACATGAAAGACAACAGGGCCTGGTGATATCTTATCATTTTTGTCTCTGTTACAATAGGATAAAATCCCTGAAGCCATCCTATCTGCTCGACCGCTCTGGCTTTTTGCAGTTACCTTGATGTCAGCACTGAAGTTGTTGATCTTTTGCCAGCCTGAGTTTTCCAGATGGAAGTTGGCCCATCTCAGCAGAAGCTCTTCTGGAGACAATTTCATAAGCTCCTCCAGAGTCTCACCATCTCGAAGCAAAGCTGCCAGTGCTTGTAGACAGAAATGCCTCAGTCAGTGTGTCATGTGACAGTGGCCATGCTGAGCACTTGAGTGCCCTCTCTCTCTCTTACTTTGAAAAAAGCCCATGCCTCAACCTTCCAAGTGCTGGGATTACAGGCATGCAGCATCATACTTCCTTTCAGTCTTTCAATACTTTGGTAATAGAGACCTAGTTTCTAGGTCCTCAAACTCAGGGCTAAAGACATGGCTCATACAGTAAAGGGCTTGCTGTGAAACCACAAGGGCCTGGGTTCAACTGGCAGCACCCATGTGAAAGAAAAGCTAGGTATGGTAGCACAAGTCTGTACTCTTTCGAGCTGTACGAGTAGAAGCTGGGGTGGGGTGGGGTGGGGTGGGGTGGAGTATGTGTCAGGTTCTGGGGGTTTGCTGTCCAGAAATCTAACCAAATTGGCAAGCTCCAGATTTAGAGATAGACCTTGACTCAAAGTAAGCCTGGGGATGGAGGGAAGCGCTTGGTAAATTGCTTGCTGTGTAAGTATGAAGACCAGTGCTTAGATTCCAGTACTTGTATAAACCTGCGTGTAGTGGTGCTCATCTGTAATCCAAGTGTTGGGGAGGTGGACACAGAAGGATCCCTGGGACTCTTTGGCCAGCTTGGATAGCTGGATTAGTAAGTTGGAGGTTCATGTACACACACACACACACACACACACACACACACACACACACACACACTTCTAAGGTAGAGAGAGACTAAGGAAGGCACCCAATATCAACGTCTCTGTGTTTTTGTGTCTTTACAGTAAAATCCAATGTGAACTGTCATGTTAGCTACAGATAAAGAACAGAGGTGTATGGCTTGATTTCCTGAATAGCTCTGGATTCATTCTAGTTAGCATCGGCTCAACTTGGTTAAGTGCAAGCCTGTCAATTTCCATGAAGAGAAAGTAAAAATGAACAATATACATCTTTCAAAAGAACAACTGCTCTCCATTACCTTCATTCCTGCTTAATTCGATGTCGGCAAACAGGCCAATCTTAATAATTTGCCAGAGCAGTCCCAAAACCAGGTGAGGCTTCCCGGCCCGCAGATCTTCGGCACCAATGTTCACAACATGACACCCAATGGCAGAAGCAGAGTTCAGGGCCAAGTTCAAGTTTTCCTGCAAGACAGCCAAATTATGCACTTCTTGACCTTTTCTTTTTTTCCACACCCAGTCCACTTCAGCCTTCACTGAAAAATACCACTAAGCTGAGAAAATAATACGAGGTATTAATTTCATCGACCTACATTTACAGAAAACAAATTGCAGAGTTCAGCATTAAGAAGCAAAGTGACAGCAATTATCAGCCTCACTTGAATTCTTTTTTTCCTCTTTTCTTTTCTTTTCTTTTCTTTTCTTTTCTTTTCTTTTCTTTTCTTTTCTTTTCTTTTCTTTTCTTTTCTTTTCTTTTCTTTTTCCCCCCAGAATTCTACAGGAAGTGGACCTTTTCTTTTTATCTGGTTGCTTTTGAATTATTCTGATTCTAAAGTAAAAAAAGTCAAGTAGCCAAACGAAATATATCCATGTGAATGGTGTTATTTTTCTAAAATTGCCTGAATTGGAATCCAGCAGCATATGGCATAAATCTAGGCTTTAGAAATGACCAATCTGTACATCTCAAGGACACTCCTGCGTGGTAGGATTTTGCTGTACTATACTTACTCATTCAGTGGAAAACAAACACGCTCCATCCTTTAAGCACACCAGCTAAGAAAGCACTTAAATCATTTTGTTCACTTTGCTGGTATCTTAACTCAATAAGCAATGAAAGGCAGACAGGGCTTTTGAGTTCAATATGGAGCAAGACCTCAGTGTCAGTGTGAACTTCCATCAAGCCTTTCTGAGTCCCAGCTCATTGTCTAAAACACCAATGGACATTCTACACTCAGAGTCACCCTGAGGATTAAAGGCCAGTAAACAGGATACACAGTCTATAGCCTCTATTTCAAATCACAGTTCATGGAAGAGAGAGCAGAGAACACGGCGCACCTGAATGATGAAGGGTGTAAGCTTCTTCTTATTGATTGCTCTCTCATCGATTGTATCAGGAACTGAAAGGTTAATCATTTTGCTGAAACAAACAAACAAATGTTGGTTTACTTTTAAAGAGTCCTCCAAGTTCGGAGATGTAGCTCAGTTTGTAGAGTGCTTACCTAGCATGCATGAGGTCATGGGCTCAGTTCCCAGCACACTTAACTAGGACATAGAGGAATCTATATTCTCATCACTACAGCATGTTGGCAAAAGAATCATGAGTTCGAGGCCATCCTGGACCATATACCAAGTTGAGACTATCTTGGGACATACAACATCCTGACTCTAACAACAACACTTGAATACATCTTCATGAATGGTAAAGCTTATTATAAGCTATCTTTCATGCAATATATAAAAAATACAGTCAATCTGGGGTTGAAGAGATGGCCCAGGGGTTAAGAGCATTTACTTCCCTTGTAGAGGACCCGGGTTTGGTTTCTAGCACCCTTACTGTACAGCTCACAACTGCCTGTTAACTCCAGTTTCAGGGGATTCTATGTACTCTTTTGGCCTTCACAGATACCCGCACAATGCGGCATACATAAACCCATAAAGCTACATACATAATAAAAAAATACAAAATGCCAGAGATGATATTTATCATGTTAACCACAAAAACTATGTATGTCCAAACTGCTGATTAGACAAAATATGATGACATATTGGAGTATCCAGGATTGAAAACAACTTTTTATTCATATTCCATATACACATATGTACACACACAAAGACATGCATACATACATACAACCCGAATCTAAATTTTGCTTTTTGTGTGTGTGTGATGCTAAGGTTATAAGGTTTTTGGTTTGTTTTTTTTTTAATTTTATTTTGTTTTGAGACAGGGCTTCTATGTGTAGCCCTGGCTGACCCAAAACTTGATATGTGGGCAAGGCTGGCCTTGAACTTATAGAGGTCTGCCTGCCTCTGCCACCCAAATGCTGGAATTAAAGGTGTGTGCCATCACTGCCTGGCAGGTTTGCTTTTTTGTTGTTTTTTATTCTTTTTTTTTCCTGTTCTTTCTTTTTTCCTTCCTTCTTTCTTTCCTTCTTTTTTATTTTGGGACAGGATCTCACTATGTTTCCCTGGCTGTCCTGGAACTGATTACATAGTAGACCAGGCTGGCCTTGAACTCACAGATATTTGTCTGACCCCGCTTCGTAAGTGCTGGGATTACAGGAATATGCCACCATGTACAGGGTATTGCTGAGTTTGAAAACCAAGACCATGAACATGCTAGGCATGCCTTGTGCCACTGAGGTGTGGCACTGGCCCAGAGGCAGTTTTGTGCAGTATTTGGGGGAATTTGCTCTTTGACTGTATCTGTCACCTGAGGTCAGCTATGGATAGTGTCCTTATAGTGTCCTTATCAGAATTTGAAAAGTTTCAGATGGTCTTGTAACTATCCTCTAACCCTTGATCCTGTGTGCAAGCCTGATGACACTCACAGTGATATGTAAATAGATATGTAAATAGAAGGGGGTGAGATGGGAAGAAGATGGAGATCAGTAGGAATGAGAGAGGGAGCAGACAGGAATGTCCATAGGAATATGATTAAAGTCTATCACACACACACACACACACACACACACACACGTATGTATAAATATACATACACATACATACATGTATGTATATGAAAAGGTCATAATGTAACCCATTATCATATATTATTAATATATGCTAATAAAGTCATGAACAAAAATAAAACTAAAGGTTCAGATTTTGGATTTTTTCTTTCAGGATGCCCAAACTGTACCATACTATGAAGACCGCAGGGGAAAGTGAAATGTAAAAGGCTCTGACTATCTAGACCCCATCCACAGCTACTAAGTGGGAAGACTTGCATAGGAACCCAGACTTATAATGGAGCACATTTTAGGACAGTGTGGAAAAACCATCTCTGAGAACAGGAGCAGCAGTGGACAGTGTTGATAATCTTACATCACTTCTGCCAAGATACTGCTGCCTCTAATGCAGCTAAAGCGACAAAAGCAGTTTTCAGAATTAGATCACTGGAGAGTTAGAACTGAAGGCTAGCTTTTTTTTTTCTCTTGTTGGAAGCCAAGGTACTTCAGAATAAATAGACACTGACACACTTACATTTGAAAAAAATTACAATGTTCTGCTTTCTCAGTGATGAGGAGAAATTGGAAGCCAAAATTCTACCTTATAAAAGAGGTCCCCACTCTGTGATTGACTTTTACTTTTACACATAGATTTAGATATTAAATGAAAAAGATAAAACCTGGGCAATTGCCCCCCTGTCCCTTCTTGACCTCAAACAGCCAAATAACCAAATACATAACCAAATACATGTATTCTTGGAGATTCTCTTTGGAAATCTCGGTACATAGCCAAACTAGCCTCTTACCAGAGCACAATCCCATCACCGACTGCTTTGAACAGGTCATCAGTATTTGGGTTCATGGGTATGACATGTCTGCAATCGGGATCATTTTCCAAAGCTTTGTTTATCCAGTTAACGAAAGCATATTTTTCTTCCTCTAAAATTATATGAAACAAGAAATCATTCATACTCTCTATTAATCATTTGGCCCCCAAGCCCTATGCTTGTTGCATAGTGCTGCTAAGAGATAATGCTTCACATATATGTGTTCATCCTCTTGGAATACGCAATATAGTGGCCATTAGGGATTAATTAATAAGTTAGTAGAAACAAAAGAACAGGTTGACCGATCTTTAGGGAAGTTACAGAATATATAACAATTGTATTTATATTACTGTACACCTCCACTGTAATAAAGACTAGTATTACTCAGATTTTACTCTGTGTCTTTCAAGCTACCATTGTCTACCATAGCTTTCTGATGAATATGTGACCCAGGACCCAACTATGCCACTAAGACTACTTAGTCTATTTAATTAGAGAAACATGCTTTTTTTAAAACGTATTTTATTAGATATTTTCTTCATTTACATTTCAAAAGCTATCCCGAATGTCCCCTATACCCTCCCCCCACCCTGCTCCCCTGCCCACCCACTCTCACTTCTTGGCCCTGGCATTCCCCTGTGCTGGGGCATATAAAGTTTGCAAGACCAAGGGGCATCTCTTCCCAACGATGGCTGACTAGACCATCTTCTGCTATATATGCAGCTAGAGACACAAGCTCTGGGGGTACTGGTTAGTTCATATTGTTGTTTCACCTATAGGGTTGCAGACCCTTCAGTTCCTTGGGTAATTTCTCTAGCTCCTCCATTGCTTTTTTAAGGCACGACAGTACATACCTGCCCAGTGCGCTGTACCCACCTAAGCACACCCATGTCATGATTACCTGAATAGGAATGCTGGGTCCCTTCACTGGACAACTCTGATGTTCCTCCCAGAGCACAAATCCCTTCTTTCCTGTTGATGGCCTTGCGGAAGGTTTTAGCGATATCACTGCTCTTTACCTCTTGGAAAATCTATCGATGAAAACAAGGGTATTGAGTCACCATTTTCAAATGGGCACAAGAACAAGCGCATTGAACTTCATTGTATCTGTCCATCACCTACAGTATTCTCAGCAGGTGGTGAGCGTTAAGCAGAAAACTGGCTTGGGTTTTTGCAAGGCTACAGGACTGTTACTAAAGACGAAGCATCAATTTCACACACTCGCCAAACACATTCAGTGCTGCATGCATTGAATGCACTTTTAAGTAAAAAAAAAAAAAAGTGTAGTTCAAAGGCACAGGTAAAACTGTTAATTTCCCATGGTGAAGCATAGCTTTGTTCTTTTCTTAGAAGAGGCTGATGGATGGTCCTTTCTTCAGCCACAATTATTACCTACAGACAAAAATTTATGACTCGACCAAGAAAAGTATTTTGTGGCATAATGTGGTAGCTAATTCACTCAATCAAAAACAACAGAGTTGTAAAGGACAAAAGTGCTGGTGGCATAGACGATTCTCAAGGAGAGAAAGGATGTAGGCAATATTGTTAATATGGCACGGTCCACTGCTCTAATGTGGTGGACTCAACAAACTATTCTAAAAAGTAAGAAAGATCGTAGACAACAAAGCCAGGACATGGTGGGCACATTTGTAATCATAGAACCCAGGAGGCAGAGGCAAGAGTATCTGTACAAGTTTAGGGCCAGCTGGAATTCCAAAAGAGGTTCCTGGTTGCTAAGGCTACACAGAAAATCTTTACCTCAAGGAGGGGATGGGGAGTAATGACATAGACACTGACTAAAAAAGAAGAGCTGTCACAAAGCAGATGGATTGCAAGCCTATGGCCACCTTGGACAACACAGTGAGACCTTGTCTAAAAATAAAAATTAAAACTGTGAATTTCGACTGGGCAGTAGAGGTGCACACTTTTAATCTCAGCACTCTGGAGGCAGATGTAGGATGATCTCTGAATTCTAGGCCAGCCTGGTTTACAATGAGTTCTAGGACATCCAGGGCTGTTACACAGAGAAACCCTGTCTTAAAAAACAAACAACACAAAAAGTGAAATTAGGGCTTGAGAGATGGCTCAGCAGTTAAGAGCACCGACTGCTCTTCCAGAGGTCCTGAGTTCAAATCCCAGCAACCACATGGTGGCTCACAACCATCTGTAATGGGATCGATCTGATGCCCTCTTCTGGTGTGTCTGAAGACAGCTACAGTGTACTCATATACATAAAATGATAAATAAAGAAATCTGTAAAACAAAGTGAAATTAGAACTGTGAAGATGGATCAGTGGCAGAGCACTTGCCTTGTCCATACAAGTGCCAGGGTTTCGACCTCAGTTATGTGAGGAGGAGACAGAAGAGAAAGCACACCCATCTAAGGCTTTTTGATTGTTTGTTTTTGTTTTGTTTTTTCAAGATAGGGTTTCTCTGTATAGCCTTGGCTGTCCTGGAACTTACTCTGTAGACCAGGCTGGCCTTGAACTCAGAAATCTGCCTGCCTCTGCCTCCCAAATGCTGGGATTAAAGACATGTGCCACCACTGCCCGGCTCATCTAAGGCTTTTTAATGAGTGTTCTATTTGGGCATTTGAGTTCAGCTTTTCTTCCCATTGCAGAACCTGGATAACATGCTAACTTTTTAAAAATAAAATTTCAATTTTTAGAAAAGATTTATTTTTATTTTATGTGCTTTGGTGTTTTGCCTGCATGTATGTCTGTGAAGGTTCCAGATCCACTAGAACTGGAGCTACAGATGGTGGTGAGCTGCCATGTGGGTGCATGGGAATTGAACCCCGGTTCTCTGGAAGAACTCACAGTGCTGTTAAACACAGAGCCACCTCTCCAGCACCAAAAGTTAAACAGAGTAGAAGAATGTAAGCGATCTATCTTGGTTTAATAATGTAAATGAATGAGCATCTTTAAAATCCGTCTCTAGACTTTTGATATTCTCACATTTGTCTCCTTCCAAAATTTCCCAGTTTACAATGTGCATGCTTCAATTTACTATGGTCAACTAGGAACAAGTCTGGCAACTTGGTAAACATTTAGAGGGGCACACACATGGAGGTCAGAGGACAATTCCGAGGAGCAGGTTCTCTCCTGCCAACTTTACATGCACTCTGGAGGACAAATTCAGGTCAGTGGGCTTGCTAAGCAAAGGCTTTACCCACTGAGCCATCCTTCAGGGTCGGGAAAGTTTGCTAAATGCCTTTAGAATCTCTAAGTGGAACCATAAACAAAAGAATTGCTGAACAGGAGTTAGAGAAAGTAACCAAAGAGCTGAAGGGGTCTGCAACCCTATAGGAGGAAAAAACGATATGAACTAACCAGTACCCTCAGAGATCGTGTCTCTAGCTGCATATGTAGCAGAGGATGGCCTAGTCGGCCATCAATGGGAGGAGAGGCCCTTGGTATTGTGAAGATTATATGCCCCAGTACAGGGGAATGCCAGGGCCAGGAAGCAGGAGCGGGTGGGTTGGGGAGCAGGGCGGGGGGAGGGTATAGGGGGTCTTTGGGGATAGAATTTGAAATGTAAATGAAGAAAATATCTAATAAAAAGAATTGCTGAACACAACATAACCCATGTCAAAGGCTTTTAGTGCTGCTGACTTGTGGACAGTGTCATTCTAGTCCCTGGAGGAGGTCACCTTTAGTTGCAGTTCACAAAGTACAGTAGTGAGTGCAGACTGGAACAGTCTAGTCCATGCAATAACAAGCAAGCTTCGGGCAAAGTCCTTTTGTAATTAATCCACCAAGAGAACGGGCCTTTTTTGTTGTTGTTGTTGGTTTGTTAGATCTAACTTGCCTCTGCCTTCCCAAGTGCTGGGAATACATATGTGCATGACAAAAAAAGGGACTTTCTGTAATGGACATTGTTACTGATTATCACAGTCATATTGTCCCACTACGATTCTCAAATCCCAACTTCGGCTCCATAAACATACTTTTGTTTAGGAAAATACTGTGCAATTAGTTTTTAACAATCAAGTTCCCTCTAGCCTTTTGCAGGTGTGTATGTGTGTGGTGGTTTTTGAGACCAGGTTTCTCTGTGTACCTCTCAGTATTCTGGAACTCATTCGGTAGGCCAGGCTAGCTTTGAACTCAGGTCTCCTTTCACTTCCTCATGAGTGCTGGGCCTAAATGTGTGGACCCCTGTGCACAGCTGCTTCCTCTAGTTTTAATGCTGTGTCCTCAAAAGTTGATAAATTATGCTATAGCCAGAATGAGCCCCATATCTCAAAAACAAGACAAAAATAGAGCATGGTGGCTCATATTTGTAATGCCTGCACTTCAGGAGATTAAAGCAGGAGGATTACCAGGAGTTCAAGGTCTGCTTGATTAACAGATTGAGACGCTTTCTCAAAGAAAACAAAACAAAGAAAAAAAAAGTATCTGTTCAGTAAGAAGTTAGTCTTCCTAATTTTGAACGCCACTCCATTTTGAAAAAAAAAATATCGTGAAATTGGACAGGTGTGCATTTCCTCATACCAAACATAGCAGTCACTACTGCCAGATCAAACCTGTTACAGCTGCTTTGGAGGAACACGGGAAGAGCTGTTTTTCTTATTCTGTGCGCATTTGCTTTACACACTGTAGTCTTCTAACAAATTAACTTGTTTCAGTGATCATGATTCTAACTGAGTGATATATCCCTACATTCCATATATGGAGAGAGAGA
>NC_034613.1:64399485-64405898 GCF_900095145.1 Mus pahari
TGACTGCTTCCAGTAGGGGGTTTGTTTCCAACCTAGCAGGTTTGAATTTTTCCTTCTTATGGAAATTGTTGCCAGTCTAAAGTTGGAAAAGTATAAAAGTGCATTTATTTTAAATGTGAGAGAGAGAGAGAGAGAGAGAGAGAGAGAGAGAGAGAGAGAGAGAGAGAGAGTAAGGGGCCCAGAACCTCACAATTGCTCCAGGCTGAGAGCGAGGAAATCCACGGAGTCATTGAGGTTTGTCCAGCCTAGGAAACTTGGTGAGACCCTGGCTCAAAGGAATTCATCAATAAAAATAGCAACAATTATTTAAACCACTAAGAGGTACAGAGCATTTACTCTGCACCTAACATTGTTCTAAGTACTTTGCTATCTTGAAATGATTAATCTTGCGGGCCAATTTTACTAGCAAAAGGCTAAAGACTTATTACCAGTATGTAAAAGCAAGTTTATCACTGTGAAAACAAGAAATTAATGTAATCAGCTCTATCTCAAAATATATTGCCCCACCAGTCTTTCACAATCAGAGAAACCAAATGTGTTAGTTTTATAAGTATAAAACCTAGTGTTCTGTGTATATGGTTCAGTGGTAGAACATTCACCTAGCATGTGCAAGGCCTCCAGTGTTTAAATCATAGCACAAGAAAAGTCAAAATAGAAAAAAAAAGTCAACATTTAAAAAGCCCAGTAGCACAGCATGACAGCAGATGCCTTTAATCCTAGTACTTGAGAGGCAGAGGCAGGCAGATCTCTGTGAGTTCGAGGCCAGCCTGGTCTACAGAGAGTTCCAGGACAGCATGAGTTCTTACACAGAGGAACTCCCCTTCAAAAAACTAAACATAAATAAACAAGGCTAGTAACTTCAATTTGTGATACTCAAAACAAAAACAAGTATTAATTCCAGTCCTGGCTTTGAAGTTTGTTTACAGTATTAGGAACCTCTTCTGCCCTTCCTCTATCCTTGAAAATTAATAGACACTGAAATACTTTGTACCTTACTTTTAAGGTACTTACTTTGTACCTTAGTTTGAATACTTTTTTAAACTTTACTTTACCTAACACCAAACCTACCATGGGAGAACATGTTTCTTTTTCTTTTTGGGATGGGGTGGGGTTGTTTTGTTTTGTTTTATTGTTTTATTTTTTGTTTTTCATGACAGGGTCTTTTTGTGTAACCCTGGCTGTCCTGGAACTCACTCTGTAGACCAGGCTGGCCTCGAACTCAGAAATCCACCTGCCTCTGCCTCCCAAGTGCTGGGATTAAAGGCGTGCGCCACCACTGCCTTTCTTTTTCTTTCCTTATGCTAATAGCCAGCAAGAGTTGTAGTCTCTGGTTCTTGTATAGTTCAGCCATGGGTCAATTTTCTTTGAGAACTTGGAAAGCATTAAATCAGCAGCAAAGCACATGGGAGTGAACAGCCATTTCAATGTCCCCCTTTCTTCTAACAGTGATGGCCACAGTATTATGATAGTTTATGTGGCTCACTTTAACATCTTAGTGATGTCCTTGGAGACCAGAATAGGGCAATGGATTTCTTGGAACTGGAGTCACAGATTGTTTCGGTGCTGGGAATCCAGGCTGGGACCTCTGGAGGAGCAACCGGTGCTGCTGAGCCATTTCTTCAGGTCCCAGTTCAAGGATCTTGATTAGCAGAGGACCAACAAGGAAAGGCTTCTCCCCCTCCAGACAGTGCTGGTCAACTCATGTTCATTTTCATATGCTTGTTTCATGTGGAAGCAAGGCATGGCGATCACATTTTTAAATGCTGCACGTGAGGCAAAGGCAGGTCCACCTCTGTGAGTTCGAGACCAGCCTGGTCAACATAATCAGTTCCAGGACAGCCAGGGCTACAGAGACAGATCCAGTCTTCTAAATATTACTTTGATCATAAATGCCCTCCTTAATTTTCTAAAAAATATACTCTTTTGTCATTTGTTTTATTTATTTATGTATTTGACTGCAGCCTTCCTGTATGTCTGCATGACAGAAGAGGGCATCAGATCATACTGGATAGTTCTGAGTCACCAGATGGGTGCTGCGAATTGAACTTAGGACCTGTGGAAGAATAACTAGTGCTCTTAACCACCGTGCCAACTCTTCAGCCCCTCCTTACTCTTTTATTCCAAAAAATCCTTGACTTTGCCCAAATTATTATGCCTCTACTTTTAAAGTACATACTAAGTCAACATTACCTTGTCACTTAAAAGCCACTAAATGATGTGTAGAAACCACAGTCTTTAAAAAATACAAAATTGAAAGTTTTGGTCATGGTCATTTTCTTTGTAGTCAAGTTTATAATGGTGTTCTCAACATTACCAGTTAGACTGCAGATGCTAATGGCTTCGGCTGCTTCTTTCTAGTAGTTAACAAACTCTCAGCTGTAAGTTATATGAAAAGCTCCTAACCATAGTTCCCAACTGCTTTGATCTGCTTGAAATTCACAGTGACACATGCAAAGTACATACAGAGACATGCAAGTGCTGACACCACAAATCATTTGTAACTTACTATTGAACACAGAATTCAAAGCAAATGCTTTGGCTATAACTGGAGACAGAAATGATGGGAGGAAATCAGTTTTTTTACAAGGAAAATGGCAACAACTGTGTAAGTATACTAATGACACATGCCTGTAGCTTTCAGTAACTGCCACTCATCTCCCACATCTGACAGGTCTATTTGGTTTTAAGAAATCATATATATATAAAATTTGGTGTTTTGCCTGCATGTATGTCAGCATGAGAGTGTAGATCCTGGAATTACAGACAGTTGTGAGCTGCTATGTGGGTGGTGGTACTTGAATTTGGGTCCTCTGGAAAAGCAATCTGTGCTCTCAACTACTGCCATCTCTCCAGCTCTATGTCGTCTATTTGTTTCCAGACCATATGCTGTGTTCTTTGCGTTAGTTCTGCTCAGAGGGAACATATCTGAATTTCAGTTGTCATAATGAGTCATGGTAACTGATGAGAGCATATGCTATAACAGCAGATATGTTGGTGCCAAGATGAAGTATGGAAAAGGAGGACAGGCAGGCTAGGATCCTGGTGACAAATAGGAAAAACTAATTCCTAGTTTGTAGTATAATGAAAACAATGCTTAGCAAGATCGACTCAAATTCAGGCTTAAAATAATCACCAGTTATAGGAGCAGTACAGTACGCTCCTAAAATCCAAGCACTGCGGATGCTGAGGCAGGAAGAAATAATAAACTGGAGGCCAGTCTGAGCTACACAGCCAAAGGTAGTCTTAAAAACCAAGGCAATAAATAAATAGTAACATCCATACAATCTTAAGGTAGGCTAAGTAAGGTTGTACATGCCTTTTACCAAAGCTCTCTGGAGGCCGAGGCAGGATGATCATGACTTTAAAGTCAGACTGTCTCAAAAAAAAAATTAAATAAAGCAAACCCCAATACAAACAAAAACAAAACCCCAACCATGAATGTTTCTTATCTGAGGCAGGGTCTCTCTTTGCAGCAATGACTGTCTTGGATTTGATGAAAGGTCTGTACCACCATGTCTGCCTTTAGGGTGTTCTTTTCAATTATTATTTTTTCCCTGTGAGAAAGGGCTTCGCTGTATAACTTTTGCTTTCTAGAATTAGCTCTGTAGACTAGGTTGGCCTAGAACTCAAAAATATCTGCCTGCCCCTGTCTCCTAAGTCCTTTATTTAAAGGCATGTGCCACCAGTGCCTTGGTTTATAGGCTGTGTCCAACTCATGTGCAGTGCCCAGGGGAGCCAGAAGTGGGTGCATTTCCTGTGCAACTGGAATCACACTTAGTCCTAAGCCTCCACCTGAATTGAACCTAGGTACTCTGGAGGAGCTAGTACTCTTAAATGTTAAGCTATCTTTGCAACCCCTTAAGAGTGTTCTTACATGAGAGAAGAAGCAACAGCTATTTAAAATGTCATCATGCAATCATTTCTTAACAAATCTAGACTGAAAATCTATAATTCATTACAATCTTGGCTGTAATTCAGGCAGCTAAAATAGTTATATCTTGATAAAGAACCACATGTCTGTCACACATGCTACAGGAACTGAACTAAGTGTTTATGGAGGAGGAGTGTTATGAAATCAGCCACAAACCTTGAGGAATATTTGATGATACTATACAAGAAAACAATATTGTAAACACTTCTCCAAACATGCTGAAAAGATATACTTCTAGCTTTTATCAATATGGTCCCCATGGGGAAAAGGAGACATTTAAATATCACAAGAAGGGGGATGTGGGAGAAAACACCTTTTCATTAGAAACTTTAGCTCAGGAAACTTCTAAGACTGAGTCATATGATATCAGTAAACTTGTGTAGCACGATATGGTGAAGAGAAAGAATGTCTCAAAGTTGTTATTTAGTATTGATAGATGCTTTCTAATGATGCCCCAAAGGAGACTGTTTCTGCCGACAGTGAACATTGTGCTATACCTTTGTTTTTCTCAATGTACCATTTTGATATTTTGTTAAATATTCTACTAGCTGAAGAATTTAAATTTTGAAGTCAGAATAATAAAAATGTTACAAGGTACCAGAGTATTAATATGATATATTTAACCATTCAATATAATGGTATTTATATTTTAAGTTTCCCAGTACACAGTGGAACAACAGAGTTTTAATAATCATTTTTTTGACATACTTACATAAACAAATTCATTAAAGCTTATCTTCCCATCTTTATTTCTGTCACCATCCAGCATGAGTTTCTGAATAATTTCTCTCACTTTATATCCGGGTAATGGCATATTGGCTTCTTTGAAAAGCTCATGAAGTTCATAGTCGCAAATGAATCCATTGCTGTTGAGATCTTTGTGAGAAGGAAGGGAAAAGACAACCAAAGAAAAGAACAAAAAGATAAAACAGAGAGAAGATTAGAAATAAATTTGTAAGAATATCATCACTTTACATGCCTGCCTAATTACAATCCCTTTTTATCCTTTGGAATCTAAGGATGTGCAGAGGAGGAATGTGTGTTTTAACTGAAAAGGCAATGTTTTGTTCATATCATGTACCTTGTATTTTTAAAAATGTGTACAAAGCTTTATTTAAAAATAGCATCCCCTATTATAAGAAACTATAGTTTGTAGTTTATAAAGCTATTATTAAATCATAGAAACAAGAGGAGTCTTAGAAACAATACTTTATACACCAACAAACTTTGTCATGGTGTAACAATTTCTACTATCTCGGCCGGGCGTGGTAGCGCACACCTTTAATCCCAGCACTTGGGAGGCAGAGGCAGGCAGATTTCTGAGTTTGAGGCCAGCCTGGTCTACAAAGTGAGTTTCAGGACAGCCAGGGCTATACAGAGAAACCCTGTCTCAAAACAAAAACAAAAACAAAAAAAAACAAAAACAGTTTCTACTACCTTTATGCAGAATATAGGATGTAGGATTTTTATGTGTATTCTTTTCTTTTTCCAAAATAGATTTTATGGTTTCACACAGATTTTTATCTCAAAGCACATCTGATCTGGGGTAACACAGCTTTGAAGGCCAGGTTTTTGAGTTAATGTAAACAAACGTTATTCTAAGAAAAACATAGAGTTCAAGAGAATAATGGAGTACTGAGTAAAGCAGATGTTAAAAATGATTCTATAAATGATCTAATTATCTTTAGGCTACTGCAGCTTAGGTATATTATAATGTAAGGGGAGTAATAATCTACAAATACGCAAATGAGCCAAGATGACCATGATGGGAATGGTTTGATTAGGAATTTGATTAAGGAAGTTCTGCCAAGACACAGATAGGTGGTGGACACCTTTAGTCCCAGCACTGGAGCTTTATGCATGCTAAATACGAGCTCTACTGCTGGACCCAAGCTCTAGAGTCAATGCTCTGAAATAGTGCACAAACTAATTCTCAGACATTAACTGCAGGAAGAATGCTCTAATCCTAGATGAGCGTTTTGAAAACAAAACTAAGCAGCGAAGACCAAAAAACAAAAACAGAAAAAGCACCCAAAACAGACGAAATGCCACTTCATCAGGAAACCAAAACTTGACAGAAATATCTCTCAAATAACATTTAATCTCTCTCCCTTTGTTCTAACCCTGTCCCCACCCAGCAACCATATGATGTGTAATTTGGTTTTCTAAGTCACCACAGTGTCAGAAACACTAAGCTGGGCCCAAATAAAAGAAGAAAATAAATAAGAAGTTAGAACCCTTGGGTCTCACTTGAACCAATATCTATCAAATTTTTGTACATCTTTGCAACCCCTGAGGATATTTACATTTTTCACCTTTTTAGTGAAAAATCTTCTAGCCAGGCAATGGTGCACACCTTTCTTTTTTCTTTTTGTTTTTTTTTTTTCGATTATTTTATTATTATTTTCTTTATTTACATTTCAAATGCTATCCCGAAAGTTCCCTATACCCCCACCCCACCCCTGCTCCCCTACCCACCCAC
>NC_034613.1:64406062-64438913 GCF_900095145.1 Mus pahari
GTACTGGTTAGTTCATATTGTTGTTCCACCTACAGGGTTGCAGACCCCTTCAGGTCCTTGGGTACTTTCTCTAGCTCCTCCATTGGGGACCCTGGTTGCACACCTTTCTTTAATCCCAATACTCAGGAAGCAGAGGCAGGTAGATACTGGTGTTTGAGGCCAGCCTGGTGTACAGAGAGAGATTCCCAGGTTGGCCAGAGGTTACACAGAGAAACCAAGTCATAAGAAAAGAGAGGGGTGGGGAGGGAGAAATTGTGTATCACTGTATGATCTTTCTTTCCTCAGTCCTACTTGGCTACCTTCTTGTACGTTCTCAATAGATGCTAATCCTATTTACATTGTGACATTTTGGTGCTTGTATTAAGCAAATCACAATGGGTCTTCCTTAGGACTGGACTGGACTGGAAGGGAACAATTTCAATGTCTTTAAGAAGGCAGAGAGAGCCAGAAAATGGTAGCAGCTAAGAATAAATTTTACAAAACCTCCCAGCTGGTAAGGTCCTTACAAGGCACAAAACAGTGTGTAATTATTTTCCAAGCATTTTATGCGATTGTCTTTCCAATCTCCAGTTTAAAAAAGCAGAAATTAAACCTAGCAGTACATCTCTGAAGCAGTGACAGCGATCTAACGTACCAGAGAAATGAGGGAGATT
Organism: Mus pahari; assembly: GCF_900095145.1. Lineage (NCBI taxonomy): Eukaryota > Metazoa > Chordata > Mammalia > Rodentia > Muridae > Mus > Mus pahari. The sequence goes on from NC_034613.1 coordinate 64,406,716, forward strand.
ATGCTGGTTTCACCAGAATCCATCCTACCAGTAATGTCATTCACTGAGAGCTAAGGTCATGGTTGATGGTGAACTTTTCCCATTGTGTACTTGATATGAACATAACATTTTAAAATATGAGCATCTAAGACCCAGATCAAAAGCAGTTTTAACTGGAAACTAAAATTGCAATCAGCAGGCACGGAGTAGCTCTTTATTTTCTCATTAAAGCTGCCAACATTCTGGAACTCGTTTCTGGCTCACTCACTGCTTCTAACTATACACTATATGTATATGAGGAGGAAGGGGCTTTGTATTTGTAAGTCTTGCCTCTTATGCCATCACATTCTCTAATGACTGATTAAAATTATAAATGATTTACATACAGCTTATGTTATCCACAACAGTCACGATGCTTCTATGAGCATTGTAGTTCTGAAAATATGATTATTATAGGTAGACTAACATGCCACAGGGCAAAAAAGGAAGGCTACCTAGCTGCCAATCCAAGTGCTTGTGCAAAGTAATGAGCTAACATAACAAATATACCAAGTTCATTTAAAAAACAAACTCTGAAAAATATTATACTTGAAAACAAATCACTAGGAGGCCCTCAAGATTGTCCTAGACAGAACCATCTTTTTCTATGGCTGCTGAATTCATCAGAAATGAACCAACTGTTGGTTACAAGGAATTNACTTTCCATCTGTGTCTCTCCGTGTCTCAGATGACACATGTAGAGTCACATCTGTGTTTTGTTTTAAAGGAAATCTCATTCTTCTCTTTTTTCCAAGTATTAGTTTAAATGCCAGTTACCTCCTTCAATACCCTCCCCCCCAAGTAACCTCAAAGCAAATAAACTCATGTTCCTGCCATGTTCCTGCAGAAGTTTGAATCACACCAAGAATGCACATCCTTAAAAGGAAATGTTTTCCCTCCCCTTGCATCCTGTTATTTAAGCTATTTTAAGTTCTTGTCTGGAGAAGGTTGAGCCAGAATTCAAGTGGTTTTGATTTTGGCTGCTGTTTTACACTGCCCTTGCCTAGGTGGTATGCAGTGTAACCCATCCCTTCAAAAGCATCTTCTAACGTGCTACTTTGTGTTATAAATCTGACAGTAAGAAAAACGAGGATTTCCTTTGACCCTCAGTGTGTGTGTGTGTGTGTGTGTGTGTGTGTTGCTTTAACTCTTCTTGAGTCTGTCTAACTATGGTGTTTTTCTAGAAAAGAGGTTGCAACTGTGGGCCCTCATATGTAATAACCATATGGCTTCTACATTAACCCATTGTGGACAGTGTTCACTACAATTAAAAGAAGAAAATCAATCCAGTGCAGACATACAATTTTTTGAAAAGGCTGGAATTTAAAAAGTTCAGTTTAGCTTAACCAATGTATTCTTAAAACTTTTTAAATTAAAAAAGAAAATTGGTAGAGAATGTTTGTATCTAATAATGGATTTATAGAAACACACATGATGTTGAAGGTCTATAAAAGTCCACAAAATCATTGATTTAAAGACTTGACCTAGCATTTGAAATGTAAATAAAGAAAATAATAATAAAAAAAAAATAAATTGAAAAAAAAAAAAAAATAAAGACTTGACCAGAGGCCGGAGAGATGGCTCAGTGTTTAAGAGTACTTGTTGCTCTTGCAGAGAACTCAATCTTACTTCTCAGCACCCATCTGGGAGCTTGTAACCATTCAGAACTTTTGTTCCAAGGAATCTGACATCCCTTTCTGACCTCTGAAGGTACCTGACACATATGTGGCACACAGACACACACATACACAGAGGGAAAACACCCAAAATTAATAAATCCAAAAAAATTTTTGTAACACAACTGTCCAAAAGGTTTTTTACAGGAGCATATATACATATATTTTCTTTATTACACCTTAAGTTCTAAATAGTAAACCAAGCTTTCATTAGGTATTGAAGTGTGAAAACTTAGCTGGATAGTGCTTGTGGGCACCTTTAATCCCAGCACTCAGGAAGGAGAGACAGACCAATCTCTGAGTTCTGGGCCAGCCTGATATACAGAGCAAGTTCTAGGATGGCCATGGCTACCCAGAGAGCCATCTGTCTTGGAAAAAAAATGCCAAGGAAAGGCTGCTACTAAATATCTTCAGATGTGTATCTAACCCTGTGGCTCAGCTTCTACCTTCTACCTTCTGAGATAGGAACTTATGTTCAGTGAATGTAAGTGGATATTTAATGAGTCTAGTCTAGGGTAGACTAGAGCTTGCTAATTAATCTTTTATATTGGACATTCAGGAGTGGACCCCCAAAGTTGGAGTTCACCTAGATATGAACACTGGACCAGTGTAGAGGGCCAGAACTGGGTATTCAGAAATGTTTCTAATCTTTTTCTGTGTGTTTCTAGCAATTTTCTGATAGCTGCCTACCTGCTGCTATTCTCTTCTCTCTAAACATATTGACATATACATATTTGTGGTCATGTTCTCACATGTGTGCGGTCCTGCTCACATCCTCACACAGGTCCTCATACAACTTTCCAGTCTCAGCACATGGTCTCCAGGCTATCCCCAAACATCCCTTTCTAATATTGCATAGATAATGAACCACACAGCACAGTGAAAGAGCGCTAGTTAACTTATCTTTTAGTGGAGATACAGTATTTCTTTACTTATTTAGTATTAGGAGACAGAGTAGAAGGTAATACATGCTAGTCTTGTACTTGTTAAGTAGCTAAGGCTAGCCTTGAATCCCTCTTCTTCTTGTCTCTACTTCTAAATTTTTGACTTGCTGGCATATATCACCATGCCCAGTTTTATTCATTTATCTGCTTGTTCGTTCATTTCTGTTGGTTTGGGCCTAGAAATACACACATAGAAATACACACACACACACACACACACACACACACACACACACACACATTTGTAAGTGTGTTTGTGTGAACGCCCAGTTCCATCTATAAACTAACCAACAGCTCCACAACTTACTGACAAAACTAGCCTCCTAGTTTTTACAGTTTTCTGTTTGAAGGTATAATTAAACAAATGTGTGCTGTTGTAGTTTTATTTAGCACTGAAAGTAAACTAGACTCAACTGCCATTTTTTTGTGGCATAGTGATGTGGTTTCTATATGCTAGAGAATATCAAGTAATTGGAAACAGTTCCATTTTCTGAACTGAAAGAAATCTGGTACAGCTAAAATCACCACAACCAAAATGTTTTGGCTTCATTTGGTGGGAACCTCAAAGGAATGCACCCATACTATTTCTGGCCACTTAAGCAACCCCAGTATTCTTGTGTTTCAAAAATCCTGACTTTTATCTTTACAAAAGTTTACTAGATAGAGCATGCTTTGGGGAAGAAAAACAATCATATTTTATTACTATTTTTTATAGATACATCTTTGTTGTAATTATGCATGCGTTTTGTGGGATATGTACACATACGATTGCAGCTGTCCACAGAGTTCAGAAGAGGTAAAGAGGGTGTGTGATCTGGACTTGGAGTTGTAGATGGTTGTGAGCCCCCCATGTTGGTTCTGAGAACTGAACCCAGATCTATTACAAGAGTAGCCATAAACCACCTCTCCAGCTCTCCAAAGTCCTATGTTTAAGAAAGTGGTTGCAGGACCAAAGTCAAACTGAGAGTATTTTAAGTCATTCAAAATTCAATATTTGAGGGAAGTAACAATACAAAATTGAAGTCTTAGAATGTAAAAGACATCTTGTATCTGGTAAACATTCACTTTGTAAATTAATAAATAAAATGAAAACAAAATTACACACACACAGTGTGTGAATGTGTGTGTGTGTGTGTGTGTGTGTGTGTGTGTGTATGTGGTTTTTGAGGCAGGGTTTCTCTGTGTGTACTCCTGTGTGTCTTGAGATTTCTTAGACCAGGCTATCCTCTAACACACAGAGATTCACCTGCTTCTGCCTTCCCAGTACTAGGCTTAAAGCCATGTACTGCCACTGCCCAAAGGGGAAACTCTATCTATCTATCTATCTATCTATCTATCTATCTATCTATCTATCTATCTATCTGTCTGTCTGTCTGTCTGTCTGTCTGTCTGTCTATCTATCTATCTATCTATCTATCTATCTATCTATCTACTATCTATCTATCTATCTATCTATCTATCTATCTATCTATCTATCAAGATTATTTTTTTTTGAAACAGGGTCTGGACTATGCTGGTCTTGAACTCTCAGAGATGTGCCAAAGTAGTGTGGGATTAGAGGTGTGTGCCACCACTTCTGGCTTGAAAAATATAGTCAGGGCGCCACCCTAGTGCAAGGATTATAGACTACAAGGATTCCTGGCAGGCCTCAACATACCAAGTTTTATTCTCTTTTATAAAACCATGCAGGATGTCAGCATTTACATTAAAACAGGAAAGTTTTGCGTTGGAGAAAGGGTAGCAGTATGGTTTCCACTAACCCAGAGGGAAATCCTGAGACAATTGTTGGTATAATTAAAATAATTGCATACGATTAGAGCAGGTGCAAGAAGCTAGTGAAAGAACTTTAAATCCTAATACTCTATTTATTGCTGGTAAGGAGAGTTTCAAAGCACTATTAATTGACTGAACAAAACCTGTGATTAGTCGTGATTACAGAGATGTTCTCTGCCCACTGTGATTTTCTTGAGTTTCTAAGCAGATAATCAAGGCTATTACTGTTAATAGATGAGGAAAACGATTTCCATATTTTGTCACAAAGGAAGTGAGACAAAGTAATTGTTTCTACTCTCCCTTACCACACAGAGTAGGAAACATCATCATCACCAGGAAAATAAGTTCTAGAGCTTTGTTTCCTAAATAAGGGATCCTTAAACTAAAAAATTAGTTCCACAACACCTTTGAGAGCTGCCTCTTGAGGACTCTGTATCCAGCGCCATGTAAAAACTACAGAGGTTTGTAGGAATAGCCAGTCAGGAGAGCTTTTCAATGAGTTTCTGAAAGATAGTCTTTGCACAAGCATTTCCCACACAGTACCCCACCCCCACAGACAAATACACACTCACCCTCACAGACACCCCATGCTGCTTTTATGGGCTTTGGTGTAATGGCCAAAACAATCTTTAGTAAGAAATTCTTCCCAGCAAGAACTTTTTGAGTGTACAATTGATACTGGTAAAATCCCAGTATATCAAAAGACTGTGTTTCCTTGATATGCAAGTAATTAAATATTTATCGAGAACCTAACATGTAGACAACACTGCACTGGTATTTAGGGGGGAATTAAAAAAAAAGAGTATTAATCAAAACAGGCAGAAATACTGGCCTCCCAATTTTTGAGGGACAGTTTGTATATTAGTAAGGGGTTGTAGAGTGAAACCTGTTCTGGGTATGGATTTCAGTAATTCATACAGTCCCATCTCCTGCCTATGCAATGCAAAGACTCACACAGTGATGGGCTTTTGTTTTTGCTGATGTTCTGAAGTTTTTTCAGTAAAAAATTCTAATCCAATGGTTCTCAACATGTGGGTCATGACCACTGGGGGTGTCCGACGACCCTTTCACAGGGGGTGCATATAAGATGTCATGCATATCATCTATTTACATTATGACACTTAACAGTAGCAAAATTATATTAATGAAGTAGCAATGAAATAATTTTATGGTTGGGGTGTCACTAGGAATGAGGAACTATTTTATAGGGTCACAGCATTAGGAAGGTTAAGAACCACAATTCTAATTGATCCCTCCTTAGTAAGTATATTTTAGCCCTGTTCTCACCATGGCAATAATTGGTCAGTTCTATATCATTATGTCTTATCAAAGCAGTTATGCTGCTAACTCATAAAAAGTACTCCAAGTCCCATCAAGTAAGTCCCATCTCATTTAATGTTAATTTAAAGAAACAGTGAACACAGATATTTCTAAGAGGCAATATATGAGGTCAAGGCCTTCTTTCAGGAGGCTAGGTATAGTGATGAAGCAAGGTCCCTATTCTAACACATAAAGAAAGAAACCAAGCTGTTCCGAACACTAAATGATGAATGTAAACAAAAGATAATGGAGAAAGAAAATACATTTCTGAAACAGTTATGGTAAGAACAGTTATTGATATTGACGAAATAGAAAATATGAATAAAGAAATAACAACACCTCTTATGACCAAGGACTCATTTTCTATTTTTCATCAGTTGAATATCTATCTATGTAATTCCATTCTCCCAGTGAGTCATATGTGCAGCAAGTTAATATACTGCTTTGTAATATATACACAGATAAAGTGATGATTCAAAACAGTTTAACCTTTTCTGTCTAGCCTTATGACAGGATATGAATAGCCAGTCTAGCTGGGGAGGTTATTATTCTCTTCAGGGTATGCTGTTTCTATTAATATAAATACCATTACAGAAATTAAGATCATACATAGGGATGTAGCTCAGTTGGTGGAGTTTGCCTAGTATACACAAAAGCCTGGTGGTTTGAAAAAGTTTGGCCCCCTATATTCATGTGCTTGATTGAATGCCTGGCCCATAGGGAGTGGCACTATTAGGGGTTATATGGCCTTGTTGGATTAGGTTCAGCCTTGTTGGAGGGCAGGCTTCGTGGTCTTATATGCTCAAGCTATGCTCAGTGTTGTACACAGTCTCCTTCTGGTGTCTGTAGATCAAGATGTAGAACTCTCAACTACATCTTCAGCACAATGTCTGTCTGCATGCCATCCATCCTGCCATGCCAATAATGGACTAAACCTCTGAACTATAAGCCACTGCCAATTCAATGTTTGCTTGTTTTTGTTTTTTTTTTAATGTTTTTACAAATGTACTTCTTTTTTTTTTAATTTTCTTTATTTACATTTCAAATGCTATCCCGAAAGTTCCCTATACCCCCCCCATCCCTGCTCCCCTACCCACCCACTCCCACTACTTGGCCCAGGCCTTCCCCTGTGCTGGGTCATATAAAGTTTGTTTGCTTGTTTTTTAATAAGAGTTGCTGAGGTCATGGTGTCTCTTCACAGCAATAAAATCCTAAAACAGGTGGTAATGTCTTTAATCTCAGCACTCCAGAGGGGGAGGAAGGGGAATAGGAGTTTGAAGTCATCACAGACTATTTGGAGTGAACCTGGAGGCCATACTGCTCTAAAAGAGACTGTTTCAAAAATGAATGAATGAATGAATGAATGAATGAATGAATGAATGAATGAATGTAAAGGGAACAGAGATAGCTATTCTTTTAAATGTTATACTAATAGGACTTTTGGAGTTTCAGAGTAATTCTGATTTAAATAACAAACCATTATATTCTAACTTTACTCCCTTTGATTTCGGTCTATCTCAAGCCAGGGGGTTTCAACCTTTCTCATGCAGAAATGCTTTTAATGGTGTTCCTTGTGTTGAGTGACCCCCAACTACAAAATTATTTTCGTTGCTATTTCATAACTGTAACTTTGCTACTGTTATGAATTATAATGTAGACATTTTTGGAGACAGAGTGTTTACAGCCACAGGTTGAGAGCCAAAGCTTAAGTGCATGCTGTGTTTTGTGAGGATTCGGATCAGCAGTTAGTTCTGACTCCATTTCACTTTATCCTTTATGGACTCGATCTTTGCATAGAATGAAAACAGTATGTATTGCTTCTACCGCTACTCAATTGGAAAGCGTGTGATATGTTAAAAGGTTCAAAACAAAACAAAACTTGGCCTGGTGTCACAAGCTTGCAACCCCAGCTACTGGGGGAGCTGAGGAAGAGGGATAGAGTGCAAATTCAAGATCTGGCTGGCCTATGGAGTCAGTTCAAGGTCAGTTTGGGCAGTGTATGAGACCTTGTCTCAAAATAGAAAGTGACAGGAAAAGATGATAATGCTACTTATTGGTAGATAGTTGGTCTAGTATATATGTATACCACAAATACACAAAAAAGAAAACAAGCCATAAATGTGGGCATGTGTCTATAGTTCTGATTCCTGGGTTAGGTGAGTTCTGATTCCTGGGTTAGTTTGTGTCATCCAGGAGAGCTCAGTGAGACTGTCTCAAAATATTAACAGCTGAGGATGCAGCTCAGCTGTAGAGGGCTTGCCTGCTGTGCATGAAGTTTTGGGTTCAATATCCTATTTCCAGGGAAAAACAATGACATCACAATATGCCTTTCCCTCTTTGTTTGATGCTTCTTAGAAGGATGAACAGTATTCATAGTGAGTTCAAGGCTAGCCTGGATACAGAGTGAGACTCTTTTCTCAACAAATAAAATACCATAGAACAGTGAAATCTAACTAATGCTTCAGCAGTCACTCCAAACACTCCCCTTAGAAAAAAACATGATATGGAAAATATTCTAATAACATACATGTGTCATTACAGTTTCAAGTGTCACAGCAGGCCAGATTTAATGACTAGGACTCTGAGCTAAAAATGATTGACCATATTAAATACTAGATTCTATTAAAATATTTTTAAAATTTTAAAATTTACACACACACACACACACACACACACACACACACACACACACACACATAGTCCACAGAACAACTTGCTCCTGCAAGTTCCCTCCTTCCACCAAGTGGGTCCTCAGGATTGAATTCAGATAAGCAGCATTAACTGTTGAGTAATGTCTGCCAGAATTAATACAGTTTTCACTATAATTTCTAAAACTTTATCCATCTAACCCTAACCCTAACCTTGATTTTTGGAGTCAGTCTCACGATATTGCTCAGGTAAAGGCTGATTTATGATAATTTCTAGCAATATCACTTTAAGACCAAATAAATATGCCTTTTCTCTGATTGTGGTATAAAATGCACTCACCAACTTTTGCAAAGGCTTCTTTGAGTTCATCAAGCTCATCTTTGGAAATCTGGGTGGTCGCCATCTCATCCATGTAAAGATCTAAAGGGAAACAAAAGGAACGTTCTTCAAAAAAATTCATGAATATGTAACACTAGCATTTGCTAAATTACAAACACAGTAAGAAGGCTTGCAAAGTACTAAAACACTCTGAATAGGTAACCATGTATCTACATGCAAAGTAAAGAAAACCAATCAATGACAAGTTCTCATCCATCAAAAGCTATATAGAAAAAGAAACTGAAGTGTGGATACTTCTCTCCTTCTTAGAAGGGGGAACAAAATACCCATGGAAGGAGTTACAGAGACAACGTTCGGGGCTGAGACAGAAGCAAGGACCATCCAGACATTGCCCCACCCAGGGATCCATCCCATATACAACCAACAAACCCAGACACTATTGCATATGCCAGCAAGATTTTGCTGACAGGACCCTGATATAGCTATCTCTTGTGAGGCTATGCCAGTGTCTGGCAAATACAGAAGAGGATGCTCACAGCCTACCATTGAACTGAGCACAGGGTCCTCAATGGAGGAGCTAGAAAAGTACCCAAGGAGCTGAAGGGGTTTGCAGCCCCCTAGGAGGAACAACAAAATGAACTAACCAGTAACCCTAGAGTTCTCAGGGACTAAACCACCAATCAAAGACCAATCAAAGAAAACACATGGCTCTAGTTGCATATGTAGATGAGGATGGCCTAGTTGGTCATCAATGGGAAGAGAGGCCCTTGGTCCTGTGAAGGTTCTATGCCCCAGTATAGGGGAATTCCAGGGCCAAGAAGTGGGAGTAGGTGGGTTGGTGAGCAGGGGGAAGGTGAGGGGATAGGGGATTTTCGGAGGGGAAACCAGGAAAGGAGATAACATTTGAATTGTAAATAAAGAAAATATCTAATAAAAAAAGAAAAAGAAAACAAAACAAAAAGAAAAAGAAACTGAATTTATCCTTTTAAGAATAAAGTTTAGTTTTTAAAAATAATTACAGTTATTCATTCTGTGGGTGTGGGTGTGGGTACACATCTGTCATAGCATGCATTTAGAAGTCAGAAGGTAACTATTGGCATAGATTCTCTGTTCAGTATGTAGTTCCTGGGAGCTGAACTCAGGAGGTCTCACTGGGGGGCAACTTCCCAATGATAAAATCTTAAGCTATACTAAAAGAGAATAAGAATGCCCCAAGATATAACTCAAAAGCATTGTATGACAGAATCGTGTGTGTGTGTGTGTGTGTGTGTGTGTGTGTGCGCGTGTGTGTGTGTGTGCGCGCACACGTGCGCGCGCGTGCATGTGTGCTTGTGTGCATCCATAGTGAAGGTCCAAATCACTTGGCTAATAGTTCTTGTAAAATAAGTTACTGATTTCAAACATCAATCATATTGACACATATCAAGCATTCTTCTTAAAAAGGAGATAAAGAGGGTTAGTGTGATGGCTCAGCGGTTAAGAGCAAGTTCAAATCCCAGCAACCACATGGTGGCTCACAACCATCCTTAAGGAGATCTGACTCCCTCTTCTGGAGTATCTGAAGACAGCTACAGTGTACTTACAAATAATAATAAATGAATCTTTTTTTTTAAAAATGGAGATAAAGAGAAAGCAGTCAAAAAAAAAGTATATTTGGTTTTGATATAGATTCCACGAGTATATGTTAACACACACATACTACATTAAATTGTTGATATTATATACTACATATGATTTTACATTTATAATTTAAATATATATGTATATATGCAACAATAATAAAGAAGAGGAGAAAAAAGAAGAGGTCATGAACTTATTTGAGAGAGAGTGGGAAATGGAAAGGATTGAAGGGTGGAAAGGTAAGGGGGAAACATAATTAAATTATGATCTCATATATAAAAATGCTTTAAAAAGAAAGAAGTATTTGCAGTTAGACAGACATTTTGTCATTGTGCATTTTCACCATTTTAAAAAGAAAGAAGTATTTGCAGTTAGACATACACTTTGTCATTGTGCGTTTTCACCATTTTTTGTTTTGTTTTGTTTTTTGTTTTTTTGAGAGAGGATCTCATGCAGTCCAGGCTGGCCTCAAACTTATTTTGACCATGACCTTTTTCTCTCAGGCTCACCCGTTCACCTCCTTTTGCTGAGATGACAGCCATGCACTGCCTGATTCATTCAGTACTGGGGACAGGACCTACGGTTCACGAATGCTAAGTAGGCATTGTAGTAACTGTGCTCTAACCCAGAGCCCAGAGGTAGTCATTTCAAATAATAATAACTAAAGTCAAGGAGGCCCTGAATTGAAGGGGAGCTCTCCATGGGAGACGCTGTATGGAGGAAAGGAGAAAATTCTGTCATTACATCCTAGTCTCCAAAAGAAAACACATTTGGAAAAAGTGTGGAGTCAAGCAGCGGTGACCTACACCTTTAATCCCAGCACCTGGGAGAGGTGGGCCCGATCTCTACAAGCTCAAGGCCGTTTTGTTTCAAGCAGCAAGTTCCAGGCTGAGAAGACTATTTGGTGACACCCTATCTTAAACAGGTAGAGAAACAAACAATCTTGACTAGAAATAAAGTAGCCACTTTGTTTAAAAATCATAAAATGATTTATTTAAAAAAATTAAGATGTAACTGTATCTGTAAGTTGTATTTGCTTGAAGTAATTGTCATGGTGGCTTACTGCCTCTGTCTTCTAGGCCTAGTTCTGGAAGCTTCTAGCCTCCGTACAATCTTATCTAGGCCTAGAATGTTTTCGGCCTAGAAAAGACATTTTCTGAGACTTACTGCTAAATAAACCCATCCCTTTCTATTCCTTTCTGAACTCTCACTGGCTGGTTCAACTCAGGTGTTCTGGCTCAAACTCCTCCCCAGGTTAACTGATTCAATCTGGCTTCTCTTCCCTCCTCCTAAATGGCTCTGCTTGTCCTCATACTCACGTTGGCACCATGTTCTTTCTAATCTTCTGGCTCCTTCTGTCTTCCATGGCATCTAGCTTGTTCTTTCTCTTCTGTCAAACTCTCCAAGTATAACTGCCTGCCTCCTCTTTGCACTGCTCCTTATGTAGCTTCCCTTTCATCTCCTGAGATAAGAATATCCTATTCTGTCAAATCTTATTAGTCACTTTGTCTGACACTCAATTAGACACCCTTTACGAACATGGAGGCTTCTTTCTATGCACTATCTTTACCTTCATTGTTTTGGACTAAAGGCACGGGCCTCCCAAATTCTGGGATTAAAGGTGTGTGCTAGGGCTGAGCCGCACCACAAGTAGAACAGTTTATTTCAGTAAACTGGGTTCATAATATGGTCAGACATCCTACAACATAAAGCTGTATCCCTGTGGTAACAATTCTAAGATTGTTTTATGTATCATACTAATGATGTTTAACAGTGCCAACCACAAAAATATTAAATAGGGCTAATTATAATTTTATTTACATACATTTAAAGTGACCATTTTGGTTTGTTTTACATTGGAGTCTGATTCTGTAGCCCTGGCTGGACAGGCACTCCCTCTGTAGATCCAGCTGACCTTGAACTACCGGCAATCCTCCCACCTCTACAATTCATCAAGCAAATAATGAAAGGCTTATGCCATCATGCCCAGCCAATCATGTTTTTAATGAAAAGTTATTAGCCATTTCCATGAATTACATATAGCGATCAGTGGCACAACAGCCTTGGGAATGAGAAAATCTAAAACATGAGGTTTGACCCCTATCTCTAAAGGCCCTTTCTAGTTTGGGCAGTTTGAATCCATAATTATCTAAAATAAGTCAGTAAAAAAAAATTCCAAGCGATAATAAAACTATACAACTGATTTCATTCACATACTACATATCATTTCTGGTGTTTTGTTTTGTTTTTTTCTAATCAGTAAGAAACTGGAACGAGTTAAGCCTGGATTTAAAGCACTTACAATCCTTGTTGACCTTGCTTGTCACTCTTATTCCAGCTGACAGGAACAGGCATCTTTCCGTTCCACTTCCTCCCATTTCAACTCCCTCCTCAACAGGCCTTTGAGCTCCCCTGTTATCCTCACACCATACTTCAAAAAAATATTTTATTATTCTTTTTGAATTTGTGTGTGTTTGAGTGTGCACATCTTGAGTGCTGTGCCTGTAGAGGTCAGAAGAGGACATCAGTCCACTGCATCTGTAGGTACAGACAGTCGTGACTGCCCCCACCCTGACACCCCCATGGGTACTGGGAATAGAACTATGTGATCTTTCTATAGAACTAGGAAATGCTTAGATCTCACTGAAATTATTTCAATTTTTTTCTTTCTTTTTTTTTCTTCATTTTCATACAAGTTCCCCAAAGAAAGTATCCAAGACTGGCTTTCATGTGAAACAGATACTTTGTTATCATTGCTGCCTCTGGATACTTCCTGACTGCTTGTCACACCCAGAGATTGCTTGCTGTCCCAAGGACATATTCTTCCTGGGCATGCACTGAGAGGCCCTCAATCAATACCCTGGTCCTGCTACTTCCTAACTGTAAGTCCATGAGTTAGTTTATTTCATCTCTCTGAGGCTCAGGTTCTCATTTGCAAATAACACTAATAATACCTGTTTCCCAGGATCCTCATAAAGATTAAAGATGACGTATGTGAAGGCAAATTATAAGCTACAAAGCATTATACAGCAACTTTAAATCCTCAGTGAAAGAAAATGGGGAATAAATAACTCCATAAGTAATTGTGAGAGACTATAAATATCAGGCATCGTCTCTACCAAGTCTTTTAAATGGGATACATAAAGAGCTGTTTCATCTCCCCTATAATTATTGACTACAGAGTATAACAAGTCTCCCTCATATATAAAAATTACAAGCCTTCAGTCAGCATAGTTTAAGAAGGATGAGCATAAAAAAACCTGTCAGTCACATTTTACCTATGACTCAATTTGGCCCTTTCACAAGGCCAACCTCTAGACAGAACTTGAGGGGTAGGCAAGTGATACATTTTAAAAAATAAAAGTGATACATTTTAAAAAATAAAATAATATTTTTATTATTTTAAAAATAACTTTAGTATAAATACTTCAAAGTCATCAACAGCTTGTTAATACTGTCACATTCCTCTCCATCTGAACATTTTCGTATGAGCAATAATGCTGAATAAAAGATAAGGAAGTAAGATTAAGATTCAAGTGTAAAACATGTTTGATAATGTATGACAGGCAGGGAAATGGCTCTTTGAAATGTCTTTTTTTAACCCTCCCCCCTGCAGCCTGTCTTATCACAAAAGTGAACTTTGTTCATATGATATGTGAGTACTAATACTCACTGAACAGATCTATCTATCTATCTATCTATCTATCTATCTATCTATCTATCTATCTATCTATCTATCTATCTATCTATCTATGTTTTCCTACATTTCATTTTGGAAAATCAGTCTGCTAGGCCTTTGTTCTCTTCCATCTGCCTGACTGTTCTGTACAGAGAAACCAGCGGGAGTCGGGGGAGTTCTCTTTCCTAACCATCTGAGACATAGAAAAACACATTTTCAACTCTGGGTATAAAACAAAAGGAAACAAAACCTTGTTTGTTTGTTTGTTTTTTCATAAAAGGATATGGTGTACAACAGGGTACAGATTCAGGGCGTCACCCATAGAAGAATCTTATGCTTATGAAGTCATCCCTAATTACAGCGTTTGACTAACAATACAGCAATTATGAAACCACCCCACTGGCTCATGTAACTATACAGAAACCTTGGACACAAATCTTTGCTGAGAATGGTTTACCTAAAACTACCTGAAACTATTACTCAAAAATTGAAGGCCATTCGAGGGGGGGGGAGTGGGGAGGAAGGTCCTGATCATGTTTCCTCGCCTTTGGAATGTAGCTTATTGAACAGTGGAGTTACTAGTATGTGTCATTCTGTACCATGGCAAGGTCAGAAGGAAGGGTGGCACATTTGGGAACTCCTTTTTGGGTAATCAGTTTGGATTAGGAATTCTATATTGTTTTTTTTCCCATCTTGGAACCGGACTGCGCAAATAAAGGATAAAACTGGGACCCAAGTGGGCTTGTAGCTCAGTGTTAATGTCTACCAAATGCCTTCCCTGCCTTTCATTTCCAGCACAGCAGAAAACAAAGAAGCTGATCAATCACCCTAGTAACTAACCTACGTGATATTCACCATAGACTTCATTGAAAGCCACTAGTAAACTTTGTACAAATGGAATTGGGAAAATGTTGATTAAAGATTGCCCAGTATATGACTTGAAACTCCCTAAGGAGGGGCTGGAGAGATGGCTCAGCAGTTAAGAGCACTGATTGCTCTTCCAAAGGTCCTGAGTTCAAGTTCCAGCATCCACGTGGTGGCTCACAACCATCTGTAATGAGATCTGATGCCCTCTTCTGGAGTGTCTGAAGACAGCTACAGTGTACTTACATATAACAACTAAATAAATCTTTAAAAAATATTTGGTTTTTTTTAAACTCCTTAAGGAGAAAGCAATAAAGAGGGGAAGAAAACATGGAAAAGTGTATTCTTTAGTTAGAAAAGAGAAGGAAACCACAAATTCTAGAGCAGGCAACAAAAAAAGGGGGATATTATTTGTCACCTTCTTCCATCCAAAGCATGCAGTGCCTTGGAACACCCACACTTCACATTCCTACCTGTACCAACAGAAACTGCCACCCTGCCTCCTCCTCAAGTTAGGAAAGTCAACAGTGCCAGTCTCTAGGTTGGATGGGTGTGTGCCACTCTGTGGGCTAAAGCTCACCATCTCTTCCTGTGATTACTCAAACTCCAGTGCCATATTTCCTAATGACTTTGGCAGATCTCAACCTGAGTGTCTAACACACTCACTCATGACTCATCTACACTCACCAAGCCTTCACTGAAGGCTTAATACCTACTTGTCCAGTGCCACAACTATAAGCAATTAGGACCCCAAAGCCTCTTTTCTCTAGAAGAGTTTATTGTCCAGCAGAGGGAAAGAGCACATCCTACTAGAGATATCATAGTTATTTGCACCGAGTGATAGCTGTCAGCCAACATTTCCATGGATGTAGTAAGACCTTTGTCTTAAAGACTGGAGACCTGTTCTAGCTTAGGAGTCAGAAAGAAAAGTTTCTATCTGGAGCTGCAGATATATAGGAAGGCTTGGGCTTTTAGTCTAGAGTTAGAAGTTCAGAGTCTAGCTGAGACCTGACCAAAGGAGGGGAAGGTCAATAAGAGTTATTCAATTGGACCTCCCTGCCATCTCTTCCCCTCCTCTTCTCAGAACTATGACTCCAACCCAGGGCCTGGAGCATGTTAGGCAGATGCTCTCTCAGTGAGTCCCATCCCCAGCCTCCTTCCTTTCCCTCACCAGCTCTCGTTCCTGATATACCAGGCTTCATACCCAACTTCTCTATTTGTTGTAGTCTCCAGGCAAATACATTTGAGACACTGGTTGCCCACAAAGTTTGTTCCCTATGGGTGAGTCAGTCATTAAATTTCCTGGATTCTGTCTTACAAACTTAGATTTTCTTCCATCATGTCCCTTGATGGTCTCACATTTGATCAACTCTAGAAGCTTCAGTAGTTTCTCCCTAGGATCTTTCTATATATCCCAGGCTAGCTTTGAATTTGCCACCTCCCTATCTCTGTCTCCAAGGTGCTTTAATTACCAGCATGCACTACCATGCCCAATTAACATTTATTTATTTATAGAAAATATATATCCCTAGAATAGCATTTAATACTCTTATCAAATCTCTTAGATGAAAATATCCATATCTCATTGATCAGTATCACATCTCATTGGCATCCACCCAACCTGTATCATAGTGCCTGAAGTGTAGACAATAACAACTTACATGAAGTATCAGCATGTCCTTCTAAGTTTCTATTTTAGCCACTCGTAATTGCAGAGGACATATTTACTGTGGGGTAAGTTACTTGCTTCATATATAAAATGGAAGTTACTTCTCAGAAAAATATAATCTTGGAAATATTATTATTGACAGTAAAATTTATTTCTTTTTGTGTGTATGATATTCACACTTAACAGAGCAACTGACTTTAGAGAAGTTACTTCAAACTCACATACCTAGAAAGAGATGAACCAAGTCTCAAACCCCAGACCTATTTGAAACAGTCAATATTCCCAACTGCTCAACAACTTACAGAATGAATTTTCTTTCCCCAAGACTCAGTAGGGTAGAAATAGAATGTATTCACTACTATAAGCCTTGGTCACAGTGCATTTGGATTTTCTTTCAAATTAAAAATGGCCCACAACCAGTTGATTGTGCCTGATTTCCAAATTCAGCTTGTACCTGCATAAAGTGTGTACCACCTGCTTGATATTTCAGGAGACCCCCTATCCTGGCACTTCAAGTCTCTGTGAGGCTATGAGCTTCCTCTCCCACTGAGAATATTTTTCTTGAGATGCCTAGTTCTCTAACTCCTTCTGCTCTCTCTTCAGCTCAGCACAGATTTTAGAATTCTGTCACAAAGCTTAGCAATGTGTTAATGCAAACATAACCAAACAGTCAGTCATCATACAGTCGTTTTTTAGTATAGAATTATTTCTTTTTCAGAACTTTTCTTCTTGAAGCAAACTTTTGTGGAATCTTGGTAAAGACTCTATACTGGGCTGGGGAGATGGTTCAGAAGATAAAAGCGCTGACTGCTCTTCCAGAGGCCCTGAGTTCAATTCCCAGCAACCACATGGTGGCTCACAACCATCTGTAATGGGATCTGATGCCCTCTTCTGGTATACTCATATAAATGAAATAAATTTTTTTTTTATATAAATATCTATACATCTTTTCTTTCTGTTCTCTCCCCCCCTCTGTCTCTCTGTCTCTGTCTCTGTCCCTGTCTCTGTCTCTCTCTCTCTCTGTCTCTCTCCGTCTCTCTGTCTCTCTGAGACAGTGTTTTTCTGTTTAACTCTGGCTGTCCTGAAACTAAGTCTGTAGACCAGGCTGGCCTTGAACTCAGAGATCTACTTGCCTCTGCCTCTTGAGGGCTCCTCCAAGTCTGGCCCCGCATACCATTTCATTCAATGCTTTGAAAGTCAAAAGAAAGCAGTCAAATCCCAAATGTTCTCACACTCCTTTTAGGCTCCTACTTCTAAAACGCAGAAAGACATGGTGTCTTTTTTATTTATTCTTGACAATTCACTAACCTCAGCACATCAGCATTTGTAATACTTGTGTATTTGAGGATAAGATGGTTCAGTGGGTAGAGAGCTTGCATGTGAGCCCAAGGACACAAGTTCAAACAACCAGAACCTATGTAAAGCTGGACACAGCAGCATGCATCTAAAATACCTGTGTTCCTAAAGCATGAGGGTAGACACAGAAGAATCCCCAGAAGCTCTGAGGCAGCTAGTTTGGTGTATTTAGTGGCAAACAATGAAGTAACCCTGCCTCCCAGGAGGTGGACAGTGAGAACTGACAGCAGAGGCAGTCCTCCAACCATCATAGGTAGTAACCAGTGTGCCTGCACACATATGCACATAAACACATGAAGATCACTTTGGTCTTCTGGGTCTTTCTTTCCTTTTTATTTTCTATTAATTTATACTAGGTTTCATTATGACATTTTTACACACACACACACACACACACACACACACACACACACACACACATATATATATATATATATATATATATATATATATCATGTTTAATTATTGTTTTCAAACAGGGTCTCATTTAGTCCAAGCTGGCTTGGATTTTATTATGTAACCAACTATAAAATTAATTTAAACTTCTTGTTCACCCTTTTCTAGATCCTGAATGCTGGGATTACAGGTATGTACCAAGATACTTGGTTTATGTGGTGCCAAGAATCAAACCCAGGGTACTTGTGCATGCTATCACCTGAGCTACATCTCATTCATGTCCCTTGTCCACTGCTTGTTTGTTTGTTTTTTTCCAGTGAGATAAGGTGTCACTGTGTATCTAGACCAGGCTGGTCTAGAACTCACAAATAGTCACCTGCCTCAGCTTCTAAGTTTTGGGATTAAAGGTGTTTATCACCACACCTGGTCTTGTCACTTGTTTTTCTATAGTCAATGTCCAGCTGTTTTTTATACTCAATGCCAACAACAACAACAACAACATGAAAGGAATATTCAACTATACAGCAGACTTGACTTAGCACAGTAATTATTAGGCCTACATCTTCTGGTAATTATGTTTGGCACTTCAGCCACACACTGTGAAACTAAAGCAGAGAACATCTTTAGATATTCCTCAACAAACCAACAGCATTTGAGCTTCCAGTATAGCTACATAGGTTACTTGGGTTGTAGAGAATTAGAATCTGGGAACTAAAACCACTGGTTGAAAGAATCTGGATATATGTAGCAAATATTCTTGGTTTGTTCTTTTTGAAACTCTTTCATTTATTATGTGCATGCACACACATGGAAGGTAGAGGACATGGGTTCCCCTTGCAGGTAGAGATAGAGGTGCTTGGGAGCTGCCTAATGTGGGTGCTGGGAATAGAACTCTAAATCCTCTGCAAGAGCAGTACATGCTCTTTACTACGGAATCCCCTTTCCAGCCCCACGTTTTGGTGCCACTCTGGTTAAATAGCAGAGACTTGGCCTGGTGGAGCAGCATTATCATCCCACCTACTTGGAAAGCTGAGGCTAAGGGATTCTAAATTTTACACTAACCAGGATAACTTAGCCAGATTATGTTTCAAAATAAAACGTAAAGAGGAGGTTGGGTTTAGAGTCCAGTGGTAGAGCTTGCCTAGCATTCATGAGACCCTAGATTCATTCATTGCTTCCTTCAAGTATAATTTTAACTTGGATGTATTCAAAACTTTTCACTTAAACACCCATCTTCTCGGAAATGTAGAGATGTCACTCTCCTTTGCATTTGTCACCTCATGATCCCTGCAGATACACAAATGACCTTTAAAGGTTTCTGAAAAGAATAAATGAGCAGAGAGTTTTTAAACTCATATAGATATTTAACCTATGCTATTTTTGCCCACTTTCTAATTCTTTAATACTGGCAACCAGTTACACCATTCTAAATTTTTGTGGGTTTTTTTGTTTGTTTTTTGAGATAAGGACTCTCATGTACCCTAGGCTGGCCTCAGACTCCTGATTCTCTTGCCCCTACTTCCCAATTCTGTGATTACAGAAATAGACTACCATGTCCAAACCTCAAATTTTCTGTTAAATGACTTTAAAGGAGATGAAGCACACGATCACAGTTTTTTAGCCAATAACCCCCTACCTAAATCCCAAAGTGTGGTGACTACCTTCTACCTTTTCTGTCTCTTACACTCATTCCTGGTTCCTTCAAAACAGAGAAGATATCACATATATGACTTTGTATCTTGGCTCACAAGTATACACCAAAAACTGGCTGAATAAATAAGCATCAGCATCAATGGGAGCAAGCCTACCTAGCTATCTGGAAGTTAGTCTACCTGGTCATCTCAAGTGAGTTTCCAAAATGCAGTCTTGAGCTGGGCATGCTGATACCTATAGTTACAGAACTTGTGAGTGTGGGGCAAGAGGATCGTGAGTCCCTGGGCTACACAAAAGTTCAAAGACAGGATAGGCTACATAAGGAAACCCTGTCTTAAAAAAAAAGTAAACAACCCCCAACAGGCAATGCTAAAGGAGGGAGATTCAGAGGATAGGTTAGTGGGAGAATGTTTCTCTAGCACAAACAGTATGAAGGGGTCAGTCCTCAGAGTTCTCAGCGCCAATAGAATAAATGAATGAATGACTAAATAGACAAATAAAGTTGCAAACATTATTAAAGAAAACTTTGGGAAAAATGAGAACACAACAAAGTCACATTCTTCACATGCAACTGGCCTGTGATCATGTTTTGCTTATTCACTCTGGTTTCACACTTTGAGCTACTACAGAACTCTTCAAGAGCTTTGCAGCCTGTGATGTGACTGTAACTGAAAGTCAAACAGAAAGAGGTTTAGAAACACTTCTTGCTGCCTCTGGCACACACGCAGCACATTTCACCTTTATAATACGACATACGCATGGATCATGTTTGGACAGGCTTGCTGTTCACAGGCAAAACTGAATGTTTACAAATAGACATACCTAGTTATACAATTAGCTAATTATATGTCGAGTCTTGTGCTGTTAGCATTTTCAATATATAAAGTATGAGAAAACAATGTAATCACCATCCACAAACCCAGCAGATACTCCATTTCTCATGGTTTACCCACAGATGCCCCCACTCTTTCTTTTTTTTTGATTTATTTATTTATTATATGTAAGTACACTGTAGNTGTCTTCAGACACTCCAGAAGAGGGCATCAGATCTTGTTATGGATGGTTGTGAGCCACCATGTGGTTGCTGGGATTTGATCTCCGGACCTTCGGAAGAGCAGTCGGGTGCTCTTACCCGCTGAGCCAACTCACCAGCCCGCCCCCACTCTTTCTTAATCCTGTCCTGCTCCTCTTTGCCCTACCTTTCTAACTGGAACTGTTTCCAATCTAACACCAGATATCTCCTGGTTTCACTACTACATATCAAGGAAGAAACAAATCCATCTTCTGAAAATATTTGCAGTCTATTCTAGAATAGTATAAGCTAGATTCCAATTGATCTTTTTCAGTAGCAGTATGCATGAGTCACTCAAATCCCAAAGGGTGCCTAACTCTGTGTCACTTCCTGAAGGAATATCAAATACTTCCATTTTAAGTAAAAGTTTCCTTTCCTTTCCTCTTGGCTCTTAATAAACATAGATAAGATCTAAAAGCACTGGCTATTTAAAAATAATTCACCAACTCTTCCAATAATAGCAATGCTTGACTTAACTTACATTGAAGACATTCTTTAAATGCTTGATGCCCAAAAGTTTTATAGATTTTTTTTTAATGCAAGTCATAAAAAATATGTCAACCTCAAAAGAAAGACTCATCTAAGAGGGAGGAAAGGGACAGGAGAAAATTAAAAATAATTACCAAAAGGCTCAACTCATATTACTCCTTTTTCACCCTTATTTGTTTACCAAGCTAATGGGCACCGATGTCTTAAACTGACATAAGGCACACCTCTTTTGAAAGCTTTCAGCTCTTTTGTGTTTTTCCAGCACTTAGAGCATGCATCTCCTACCCATATTCTGTGTAAAAATAAACGCTGCTGCTCATGAAATGAATTGCCCTTCATCCCCGAGGGATGTTCCAGCTTCCTGAGCTGTAAAAAGTACCATATTTAAGAAGTCAAGAGTGTTCTTCAGGGACGTGTGTGAAGTACGTATGTGCAAGCAATAATCAGAGCAGCTAACATGTTTCAACTCAAAACAAAAGTACTGCTAAGTATCATCACAAGTCCCTCTTTAAGCTTAGCAGAGAATCTATTTGTCACTAAAGTGTCTGCTTCATGTACCTTAAATATTCTCCCTGTACTGAAAACACTAGACTTAATGTTTCATACTACATAGGTGACGCTTACTTAGTTCAGAGTTAAGATCATTCTATAGCTAGCTATACTTCCTTTTGTGAGGAGCTTCGAGAAGTGAAGACTTTTATGCTCCTCTGCTGTGTATGATTGAAAACCCTGCTGGCAAGATGAGCACTGCTTTGGGACAGGAACACCATTCTAAATCATGTGTGTTGTGAACTGTAAATGCTGGGACAACCGTTTGACATAAGCCACTTTGTAAGAGCAGAGATACTTATCTAATTGTGACATGTTCTAGCATGACAAGCTTTGTTACAGAATTAAAAAAAAATTCTTTAACAAGAACCAAAGGCATTTGAAATCCTATCTCTTCTCTCTTCTACTCAAAATGCCACAGATAATTTCTATTAAGCTTTGAGGTATCTAACTTGATAAGTTAAGATTATGTAAGTAGGACTTCGAATCCATTTTTAAAAAGAGAAAATAAAGCCCCTAGAACATTCCCAATATTGAAGAAGAGAAAAATCACCAGAATAGAGAACATAGAAAAGGTTAAATTCTTAATTTCAAAACTCTTACAACAAATTTGACTTCTCCTTAAACAATCAAGAATTTATACATGATTCCAAAGGTTTACCTAAACAGAAAATAAGAACTTCATGTTTTTTAAACAGTCAAGCTCGGCTTAAATATTCAGTAACCTACAAAGTTAGCACTGACCAAAAAAAAAAAAAGATATTAAAATAGTTACCCTTCCAACCGGAGCGAACCTGCTTCTTTTCTTGAATCAGTAAGAGGACTGTCTCCCACGCCCAGAACTTGAAATCTGGAAACCCAACATTCTTCTTACAATTGCAACTTTAAAGAGCAAGTCACAACACTTCCTGCTAGCAAATGAACACCCTGACAAAGGAATGATACAATACTTACGAGTCTCCTTCCTGCCTGCCTTGCACTCCTTTGCCAGATTCAAATTCGAACTGAAGCACAACCTTCAGAGAAAACTTCTACGCCTTCATGCTTTCGTTTTGGCTCCACTTTTAAAACCAGACAGGGAACCAAGGGAACTTCAAATTGCTTCAGGTCAAATAGCTACAACCCATATACCTATTTAGAGTTTGAGCAGTAGCCAAGTAACCTGCTTATTTTAGAACACAAAGAACAGCTTCTCCCCAGTGTCCAAGCCACTCATCCACAGTCAAGTACATTACTTGGAAAGGCAAATTAACTATCCCAGGACGCTTATGTTTTCTATTATTCATTCCAGTCCACATACAACATTTATACTCCAGATTCTAACTGGAGCAGCACGCTTATTTCACTTTGGTTTCTGTTGGAAGAGCAAGTCCTGACAGCAGCACAGTACGCCAGACTGTTCTGTGGAAAAGGCAGTGCCACCTTAGAAAGTGCTCCAGCGTCAGACTGGGTGTCCTTCCCTCACTGCCCCACAGTTTAATAGGTTTACGTGTTATTGAGCCAGTTGTTTAATCTCTTCAGCCTGGCCTTCCCAGGCAGGATGACGACAAGCATAATCATTTGGGGGCTGAAGTTGGGGCTGGGGCTCAGACACAGTGCTGGCCCAGTATACAAAAGGCCCTAAGGTTCCATCTCTCACACTGTAAATAATAGTAATGATATTAAATACTCACTGGGTGTAATGGCCTTTCATCCCAGCACTTGGGTTACAAGTGCATGAGGATCTCTGTGATTTGGGGGTCAGCTCAGTCTACAGAATGAGTTCCAGGACAGCCAGGGCTACAGGGTGAAACCCTGTCTCAACACTAATAATAATAATAATAATAATAATAATAATAATAATAATAATAATAAGTAGTAGTAGTAGTAGTATAAAGAATAAAAAATATGAACTAATCCACATTATAGTAACTACTTTCTTTATATAGTGTAGGACATTTTTAATGATTTTGTATATGCCATAAATGTAAATCATGGCAATCATTAGTTATGGACAGATGCTCTTATTAAAACCCTTCTTACCTATTCTAGTAACTGAATCACTGAATGGCTAGATAAAAGAAAACCAAAACCAAAACCCAAAACCCAAAACTAACCCACATCAAACAAACAAACAAACAAACAAACAAAATGAGCTGTGCTGGCTAGGCTCAGACTATTTTTAGAGAGTCAGTGCAAATTAATGACCTGGGAGGAATGGAATGGCAGCATGGGAACCTAAGAAGTCACAGTCTTTAAGTCTTTGTGACCCTTATCAAATCACTTAGTCTCTCTGGGGCCCACATCCCTATCTGTAAAAATGGAACTAATTCCACATATCTTTTAAAGACTGCTGGGGAAGGGGGAAGTATGGGAGAGGGTCAGCATCTAGTATGGTGTTTAATAACTAGAGGGTAGTGTTGTAACCTGCCCAGATAACACCTGCTTACTAACATCTCCTCTGTCTACCATATGAGGAAATAAAATAACATGCTCTGGATCTTTGAGAAGAAGATAAAGTAAGGCAATGAGTCTTATATAACCTACTAAGTTCTCAGCACACAGATGTGACTCACAGAGCATTCACTCATGAAGAGCCATCACTGGGTAGTCTTCATTAAGACTCAGTGTTCCATCCTCCTCCCTTCCCCTTGCCTACCAATACTGGATTACATTTCATTGCCTTAATGGACATGCTTCAATGTGTTAGAGCAATCATCAAAGTCCATATGAATTACCCACCCCACCCCCCAAAGCAACACAAAGTAGAAGAGACAGGATGTACCAGGAGAAGCCAGAGGACATATTTTATTTTTAAATTGCTGACTTAGTATATGAATTTCTCAATTTTTTCAAATTCTCCATTTGCAAAACAAGCCTAGCACCATCGTCCTGGGGCCTGTCAGGGTAGATAATCCTTTTGGAGGTCCTATGAAGCACATGATACTACCTGGAAGGCAGAAACATATGCAGGTGTTATCCTGTGTTGTGTAGGTAAAGAATACTGGGACAGAGGCAGACACCTCAGGTAAGGAGACAGCAGTGCTGGGCCAGAAATGCTGGAGTTTCCCAACAGGAGCTGTATTTCAGCCACACCTATTGCCTCAAACCCCTTAGATAGGTCTGTCCCAAGTGCTATATAACCATCTTTTCAGATGTGCAACATCATCACTGGTAAGTGATTGTTTTAAACTAACAATTGCTCAGCTTGGGAAGACACTGTTTCTGTCTCGTTTACAGATGGTTCTGACAGGCTACTCGGTCCTTGCCAGGTGCTTGTGGTGCAGGCTTTTAATCCCAGCACTCAGGAAGCAGAGGCTTGTGGATGTCTGAGATCAAGGCCAGCCTGGTCTACTTAGCAAGTTCCAGGATAACTATGCAGTGAAATCCTGTCATAGCAAAAAGAAGAATCCCCAACTTCTTTGGTCATATGTAAATATATACATACATATATATTTCAGGTTTTCAAACTCAAATGTTAGTAATCTGTCTCCTACCAAGCATTCAAGAGGTCCTATGGTTTTATTCTCCAGCACTAGAAAAACAAAAACCCAAAATGGAAAATCCAAACAAACAAACAAACAAAATCCCTCAACATCACATGTTTCCTACAATAAACTTCTTCAATAGTACACTTAAGGTTTTTAGTTTTCTTTTTTTTTAAATTTTTTTGGTTTATGATTCATTTTGTAAACTTCTTTTTCACTCAGCACCTGCATAGGGTGGTATAGGGAGGGCTGAATGGCCACAGTGTCTGTGCATGTGCTCATGCCTGTGACTGTGTGGCTAGAACCTGTTTTTACTATGGCCAATGATAATTGCCTTGGAGTAGACAATTGTGGCTAAGGGTGAATAATGAGCTTTACTTTTTTTTTTTTTTTTTTTTACTAGCAGGCAACAGAATGAAAACGAGGTTCATATTCAAGTCTCAATACATCAGGATGAATGCAAAGCCAATGGAAAACACGTGCAAATTGCCTTTTAGATCTTACAATCAAAACAATAACGTTTACACACACCCCTGAGGGTGGAAAGAAAAAAATCAGAGGCACACCCATTAACGTCACAGGAGATGTGTAGCTAGAATCCAAATCTAGAGCATATTTTTCAGACCGCTTCCAACTTTCGGTCAAACATCATACTCCCTACCACACCCACTGCTATGTCTATTCTTCCCATGTGTCATGGGTACCTTAGAGGCCTCTCCTACTCTGCTTAATGACGCACCTCAACAGAATGATCTAATTTCCTTTCAAGAAATAAGATATCACCATTTTTTAATTTAAAAAAAATTAGCACACACAGTGAGGGAAACATTCATGATCAGATCTAACATATAAAACAGGTGCTAGTATAAGACACCATAGTATAGTAATGCTATTGTGATTTTTGAACCAGATTGGAACATTTCGACAATGCATCCTAGAAGCAGCAGCATTAGCTATGCAAACTTCCTGTTGCACACAAGTTGGTTTTAACAATCAGATGGATCTGTTTTCAGGGATACTTTGGTTTTTCCTCCCTCCCACACTAGATGGAATCTGAGACCTTGTGCCTGCCACACAAGTGATTTACACGGAGCTGTACAAGGTTCTGTATTTTTTTTCATATTTGGAGGAAAAAAAAAAAGGTACAAGCATACATTAAGTTCAGCATCCTAGCCGGGCAGTGGTGGAGCACGCCTTTAATCCCAGCACTTGGGAGGCAGAGGCAGGCGGATTTCTGAGTTTGAGGCCAGCCTGGTCTACAGAGTGAGTTCCAGCACAGTCAGGGCTACACAGAGAAACCCTGTCTCAAAAAAAAAAAAAAAAAGAAAAAGAAAAGAAAAGAAAAGAAAAGAAAAAAGTTCAGCATCCTGAGATGCCAAACAGTAACAGTCCACCTTCATAAGCACAAGATGCCCCAATAAGTAGTCAGTCCATATCCTGATGCACTTTATCTTCCACAAACTTGACCACAACATTGGAATTTGGAATATAAACACTTTACATTGCTTTCATATCTGGTTAGCCCTTAGGCATATGATATGATGTTATAAGATAAATAAAGCCAACTTGGTGGTCCTGGCCTCTAATCAGCTCTTAGGGGTGGCTGAGGCAGAAAGATGGCAAATTCGAGGCCTGCATAGGATATGGACTAAATGCAAGGGCAGCTTGGGTAACTTATTGAAGACCTTGTCTCAAAATAAACACCTCTCTTCTTAGTAATAAAGAAGTTGTCTAGTACATAACTAGGTCCTAGGTCCAATCCCCAGTATTACAAAATGTTTATACACAATAAAAACTAACAAAAAGACAAAGATAAACAATCTATATGTGGTGGCACATGCCTATACATCTAGTTACTGAGGATGAAGTTAGGCATGTGGGCATTGAGGGGTAGTGAGGCATGAGGATCACAAGGTTGTGCCAGCCTGGATAAGATCATTGTGTCTCAAAAGAGTTTGAGGGGGCTGGTGAGATGGTTCAGTAGTTAAGAACATTTCCTGCTCTTCCTGGGGACTGCTTTGTTTCTCAACACCCATGTAGGACTCTAACTCTAACTCTGGGGAATCCAATGCCTTCTTGGGGCACTTACCTGTGCACGTACACAAACACATTCGTGCACACACACATTTTTTTCTTAATTGAAGATAATTTGATCTGTGCAACTGCAGCAATAGTCATTTTAAAAATATATAAAAATATATTTAAAAATATCTCCATTAGAATGAAACAGATGGTGGCATAAACTATGCAAAGACTTCAAGCATTCTGATGATTACATACATATCTTTTCCTCTTCCCGTTCAGTGTTTACTTAATCCATTTTTCTATCTAGTGCACAGGAAATAGTGATCTGGCCAATTATATTTAAAAATTTAAAGTATTAAGGTATACATATCATACCACTGTGCTCAGTTCACATCTAGGCTCACCCAATAGATGGGAAATACACGGACTTTATCCAAACTAATATAAAAAACAGCTTACTGTATGCACGTCTTCAGATTCCCACTTAGTTATGTAGACACACAAATCTTTTTTAAAAAGCAATCAAGGAATGCTGAGAGTGGGGGCATCTAGACTAGAGAGAATCTTAGGGAAGAGAGCACCAATTGGTTATCTTATACCCAGTGGTTAGCCCTGAACTTATATACATACAAGCAACATTATATGGAGCAATCAGGTATGTTTATATAGTAAGAAATATATACACAACAACAACAATTGAAAAGAACAATGGGCATGAATTTGAGACTAAGACAGGTACATTCAAAGGCTTGAAGTGAGGAAAAGCGATGCGGGAATTGATAACTACACGTTAATTTCAAAAATAAAAGAATTTAAAAATAAAGTGGTTGTGGATATAGCTTAGTGTTAGAAGAGAATAAGCAAGTCTTTTAAAAACTAATGGGTCTACAAAGTGAGTTCCAGGATAGCCAGGGCTACACAGAGAAACCCTGTCTTGAA
This sequence comes from Mus pahari, assembly GCF_900095145.1. Classification (NCBI taxonomy): domain Eukaryota; kingdom Metazoa; phylum Chordata; class Mammalia; order Rodentia; family Muridae; genus Mus; species Mus pahari. Next base: position 64,435,213 of record NC_034613.1, read on the forward strand.
AAACCAAATAAATAAATAAACAAACAAACAAACAAATAAATAAATACAGGTATAAAAACACCTTAATCTCAACATTCTGAAGATGACTCCGTATTATGTATTGATCAGCTCTGTTTCAGTAATAAAATAGCCTGTTTTAAACTAAACCAGGATTTTAATTGAATATTAAATTATGGACAGAGTTTTGCTTGCGAGGCTTGCCTTAAACTCACGATCCTCCTGTCCCAGCCTCCTCAGCTCACCATTTCTGACTTTTCTCTGTTTGAAGTCTAAGGTCTCAGAAAATGGTTAGTTGAGCTGAGTTCCACATGGGATAGAGTCTGATTTGAGAAATCTGTATTCTCTTCACAGCTAATGAAAACGTATAAGAAGATATATCATGTGCTTTCTATCTTTCTACCTTCATGCCTTTGATTGAAACAAGAGGAGAAGAAAAGTAGGAGGAAGAGGAGGAGGAGGAGGAAGAAGAGAGCTGAAGGAACAGGAGCAGGGTTACAAGTGAGGGATAGAAAAGAGAAGGAAACAACAGCCAAACACAGCCAACTCAATGATTCCCCCAACTTCTTGGCTTTGGACCTGAAATCCACCAAGAACTTTCTGGTATGTGAATTGAATCAATGTAGCCATCATGTTAAAATTGCAGCTGGGAAAAATGTTAAGTTTTAAAAAGCATAATCATATGGTAAGTCGTAGAGGATTTTTTTTTTTTTAACAAAGCAAACAATTGTTTCAAAAAGCAAATTGAAAACTGTGCTCATTTCCACTTTTTCAATTAAATCCCTTTGGTTTCAGTTGAATTTTGAGTGGAACTGTTTTTTAACAGTTGATTTCATTAAATTATGCATTGATCACCGGAAAATTGATCATTTCACCAAGTTATGTTGATCCTACATTAATATCTAAAAAACATATTAATTAACAAAATCATCAGTCTCATCAGAAAACCATATATACTGAGCCAGGGAGTTCATACTTGTCTGTAATCCTAGCATTTGGAAGGCTCAATCAGGGAGACTGTCTCAAGTGTTAGGCCAGTCAGGCTATATAGTGAAGTCCAAGTTATCCTGAACCACAGTGCAAGTCTCTGTCTAAAAATCCAACCAACCAACCAACCAAAAACCAAAAAACAGCATTCTGGAGGTGGAGGCAGGAGACTCAGAAGTTCAAATTCAATCTTGCTTTGCCTCTCTCATGAATTCAAGACCAGTCTGTCTCCAAACAAACAAACAAACAAACAAAATATTTATTAACCCTTGTTTCCAAAATTAGGTACCACACCTGTACTATGCAAAGGTGCTACACATGTTATTACAAAGCACAATTTAACCTAAACAAATTGTAAATTATTAAAATGGAATTTTAAAATGTAATAAAAGAAAAAACGGTAGGAGAAAGAAACTATTGAGAGGGAACTTAGAGAGAGAGAGGCAGACAGAGTGGCAGAGACACTGAGAGACAGAGAAAAACTCTCCTTGGTTTTCCTCTATAAAAGGAAATGAACACGGGATGTGAGCAAACACGGGCATGAGCACACGGCTTTTCCAGCACAGTCTGTTATCTCCTTTGACTGCAGGACAGGAACCGGCATGGCATCCTCTTTGAGTCAGCTCTTGTACTCCTCACATAAGCAAAAATAACTCAGACAGATATTCATTTTCCATGGTGACTGTTCAGTCCATTTAAGGATTCCATACATCTTCACATGACAGAGACACATTTCTAAATGAATTTTCACATTACATTGAGCCTCCTGTTTCCTTCTCCGCCCCCCCAACTTAAAATTAAGTTAACCCCCATCTAAAGACTAAATCCACAAGTGAAGCCCAAAGTATTCCTAAGTCAGTCATCAATACAGGTGTAACTCGGGCACAGGAAACACAGTAGTGACAACCAAAAAGAAAACATTTACTTTAGTTATCAGCTTTTGGATTCTTGCCAAGTATCCTAAACAAATCATCAATTTTCCCTATTCAAATAAGATAAAATATTCAAGAGTTCAAGACTCTTTTGGTGGAGGTTTTAAAAAGCTGAGAAACAATATTAAATAACTGGAAATAGTTCTAGAGCCTCAACCATGATCAAAGAATATGAGGGCAATGATTTTTTTTGTCTACTTCTTTTAGTAATCTGTTTTGGCATCTAAGACAGTGCCTGGCACACAAGTAGGACTGAACAAACCAAACTCACCCTACAAGAAAGAAAAAGCTCATTTAGCTCTCAAGACATCACTGCTCTGGGTTTGCAAACTCACAACTGCTTTTTGACCTCAAAGGGAGTAATGAAAGAAATCTTCAAAAGAAAGAGCTGTTTTAGCATTTCCTGCCCGAATGCCCTAGTCCAAGACTAAGCTCGTCAGTTTTTAGCAAAGCATATAAAATACCCTCTAAACGACTAATTCAGATGAAGTGGTAGCATGAAGCGAAAGCTGCGAGGATGCTGGTTGCCGCTTGTTACCATACGTTGCCATGGTTTCAGATTGGTAAATGCATCCATGAAGTTTCACATATAGTCTGTCTTCTGCTACCATTGCAGAGACAAGTACAGAGAGAAAACTTGTGGTCTAGTTGTCTAATAAAACATTCAGAACATTGCCGACATTCACTTTAAGAACTGCATACTGTCAGCTCAATGCTCACTCATAATTCTTCCAAACATATACACACCGTCAAAGCGCAAACTAAGTTAATTCCAGGTCATTATAACTTGGCAGTGCACAGACTGCATTGTATCTCTTCCGAATATATATTTTTGATGCTTTCTCCAAAATAACTAGCTGAAAGATCCAAATTAGTATGTACGTGTGTGTGTGTGTGTGTGTGTGTGTGTGTGTGTGTGTGTGTGTGTGTGGGAATTATTCTTTCAAATAAGTAAGCAATCTCCAACTTTCTATGCACTTCAGGTATCTTTTGCCAGGTCTAATTCAACAGTCCTATATTGTTTCTAATCATTCTTTACTAGTTAATTTATTTGGTGTGTTGCCATTAAGGTTTTAATTTGCTTCATTTATTTTCTTTTTAATCTCCAGAGACAGCAACAATGGCTGCTATTTTCTACACATAATGGTCATTGTTAAATCTGCCTCTGCACAGAACTGTGAACACAATGTAGATTTATCTGTAAGATTGACCCAAAAGAAATTCCACAGTCTCTAAAAGTGGTTATATGTTCTTAACATTCGCATATACATATGAAAGATGACTTACAAATTTTCTTTCTTTTATTTGTGCTGTGACACTTCTTTGTGTAGCTTTGAGGATGGAGCAGAATTCATCAACACAATAACAGCCTGGTTCAGCTTGCTAAAGAGGCGGATTCTCACCAACCAGATTTGCTCGGCTGATATTTCACTTAGTAATTTGTTAACTTTGTAAAGCTAAACACATCTCATGACAGTGAGTTTTGCCATAAATTAAAGGGCTCTATCATCTTCAATTGCTAAACATTGCATTTTTAGGATTAATCATCTTGTACCTGCTCCCAGCTCATTACATCAGACACTGGCTAAGCTGTTCTTAGTTCTTCCACTGGGGTTGACTATTTCATGGTGACTGGCTTTTAGAATTCATGAATTTCCAAGGTGAATTTATAAAAGACAAAATTAAAAGTCTAGTGGTACCACTCAGTGGTAAGTGTGCTTGACCACCTTGTGCTCTGGAGTAAAACACACACACACACACACACACACACACACACACACACAC
>NC_034613.1:64439163-64441717 GCF_900095145.1 Mus pahari
TTTTTTTTTTTTTGAGACTGAGTGTCAAGTACGAGGCCAGTCAGGGCAGCCTTGAACTTTCCATAGACACCCAGGCTGGCTTTATGTTGTGATCCTTCTGTCTCACTCAACTCTCAACTCTCCCCACACTAGAGGTGCACTATGCTATGCTATGCTTCCCTTTCTTTCCCAGATTATACTTCCTTCTGTTACGAACAGGCTTCGCTGAGGATGTAGCCATTACCTAAATAGTCACACACAACACTGATACTAGTGACAGGAGGCAGCACCGTGACAAGTATCCCTAGGATCCATGTGCTACGTAAGCTAAAGAAGCTTTCAGTATAGAGCAGTAATTCTACTCCACACTTAGAGCAGGTGTGTTTGAACTGTTATTTTCCTGATTCTGCTCTCTAACTCTAACCCCATAATCTCACTTTCCCATGTTACTGGCAGAGTGGTAAATTTTATTAAATGAAATAAAAGGCAACTGAGAATAAAAACAGGATGGAAAAAATGAGCCATACGGCTTTGTTCTGTGCCGCCCACCTTGGATCATTAAATATAAAGAGAGCAGAAAGGCCTTTTCTCCTGAAAGCCCGGTAGAAAGAAAAGCGCAATGTTGTCTCAGCTTCCCTCACCCAAAAGCAACAAGGCGTCATTTTCTTTTCAGCTCAGCAGCCACAATCAGTCTGGCAGTTCCTATTGTTTTATTTTTATTTTTTTTATTTATTTATTTTGTTTCAACCAGACCGTAAATTTCCCTGTGTTCTCTTAAGTCACCCAGCTTACCAGATGCCTTTTTGTAATTGTCAAGGTGTTATTTTTGTCGAATCCATAATGAAAGCACAAGAATGCCCAAGTATTTTCATTGAAAAACTTTTGACTTACTGAACACGAATACCAAACTCACCCTGACCCCAACGCCCCAAATACCAGGGGCTTAATAGAATACCCCATTTTGCTATTTTGAGACATGAATTTGTTGGAGCCAACAATGAACTAAGCCATCATTCCCTTAAGGCACAACAAGAAGTTTGAGAAACGTATATAAGAAGTGACAGTGGGTGGTCTTTAAAAATCACAGGAAAAGGCAGTCATTGTGGCTTGTGTTTAGAATCTGAGTATTAAGAGGCTCAGTTATGAGGACTACCATCAGTGTTAGAGAACAGCCTGGGTTACACAGCAAGCTCCAGGCCTTCCTAGGCCACAGAGTATGATCCTATCTCAAAGATATCCAAAACAACATAAAAGATAAAATTTTAAAATTCCATAAGTGAAACAAAATTATCCTTTAAATTTAAACAAAGATCAACCATTTAGAAATTGCTACAAATTCTAAATCTAAGTATATATCAGCTGTGTGTCGTAGCTAAACGCCTATAATCCCAGAATTTGAGAGGCTGAGTTTGAGGCCAGTCTGTGCTTCAATGTGAGACCTTGTCTTAACCATTTCCTGCCCCTGACCCATGCTAGAGTATATGTAATTTTTGGGCAGGGGTTGTAGCTCAGCTGGAGAGCATTGGTCTGGCAAGATAAGCCCCTGGGTCCCACACTGAGGATTGTAAAACATCAACAACAAAAACAGCTTCATTCCTTTGGAAAACTTCAATTTTGGCAACTCAAAAGCCATTCAATTTATTTTTAAGACACATTTTCATTCGAGGATTTAAAAATTATAAAAAGATATCAATGAGTTTGCCATGGAGAAACGATAAATAAACAATAGTTGGATGTTGTGTGCATGTAATTTCAGCCCTTGTAAAGCAGAGGGAAGAGAATCTCATGAGTTTGAAGCCCACCAAGGTGCACACCACCTGTGTACTCACAACCAGGGTGCACACAACCAGGGTACACATTGTGGGAAAACAAGACAAATGGCTGAGGGGACAGATACCTTTATCTCAACATTTTTATAACACACACATATGTCAAATCCCATGGCACATTAGAAAAATGCAATTTTATTTTTCTGTGTATTAATTAAAGAGGTAAATTGAATTTATTTTGAGACAGAGTCTCAATATATAGCTTTGAAGCATCTATAAACTAGGGCTGACCTAAAACTCACCTAAACTCACCTGCCTGAGTCCCGGGGCTAAGGGCATGTGCCATCATGCCTGGCTTAATTATTTTAAACTATAAAAATAGATATTGCTGGTCTGTAGTTCAGCTGACAGGATGCTTGTTTGGTCTGAATGAGTCCCTGGGTCAGTCCTCAGTACTTCCCACTGCAGACTCAGAAGATCACACCTGTAACTTCAGCACTCTAGTGGTACAGGCAGGAAGATCAAGAGTTCAAATCATTCTCAGCTACATAGAGAATTTAAGGCTAGCCTGGGCTATATGACATTCAATCTCTTTTTAAAAGGTAGGGTTAGAAAATAAGATTTAGCATCAGACCAAACACAAAGTTAAATTTTTAATAGAAGTAACAGTTTTACTTATTAGAATTATCATTTGAAAATATACTGTCAAGCCGGGCCTGGTGGCGCAGGCCTTTAATCCCAGCACTCGGGAGGCAGAGGCAGGCGGATTTCTGAGTTCGAGGCCAGCCTGGTCTACCAAGTGAGTT
>NC_034613.1:64441927-64450497 GCF_900095145.1 Mus pahari
AAAAAAAAAAAAAAAATGTAGAAAGGAACACGAATACCTAAAACATATTGACAGGGTGGGTGTATTGACTTTTCCCAGTGGTAAAGTTATCCCATGAAGTTGCATTTATCAAGAGAGAGTGTGTTGATGGCAAAGCATCTGTACTTGGAATAGAACAGGGAACCCAGAAACAGACTTATATAAGTACGTGCAATGGACTGTGTATATGTGTGTGTCTGTGTTTATGTGTACACTGTGGATGGAACCCAGCCTCTTTTGCATACTAAGCATATGGTTTACCATTTAATTATATTCCTATCCCATGAACAAAGGATTTTCTTGTAGAATAATGTAAACTTACCAGTGGAGGAATAGTGGTAGACCATCTAGACAAGTATAGGCAAAAAATAAGGAGGGGGAGAAAAGACTGTAGGATTAGAGGGAATGGAGGACACCAAGAGAACCGAATCACCTAAGCAGGGCTCACTTCCGCTTACAGAGACAGTAAGCACAGGGCCTTCAGGGGTCTACACCAGGTCCTCTACACGTATGTTATGGCTGTTAGCTGGGTGTTTTGTGGGATTTCTCATAGTGGGAGTGGGTAGGTATGTATCTGACTCTTTTGCCTGCTCTTGGGACTCTAACTTCTCTAACTGGGTTGCCTTGTCTGGCTTTGATATGAGGGCTTTTGTCTTTTCTTATTTTATCTTCGTTTTTTCATACTGGGTTATGGTCTCTTGAGGCATGTTCTTCTCTGGAGAAAAAGGAGGGAAAATAGATCTGGGAGAGAGAAGAGGTGGGAGGATAGCAGGAGTGGAGGGTGGGAAACTGGGTCTGGATGTATTGTATGAAAGGAGAATCTATTTTAAAAGAAAATTTAAAACAAAAGCCATCTGCAGTGGCACATCTCTATAATCAGGAAGTAGAGGCAAAATGATCACAAACTCCAGGCCAGCCTCAACTAGAGTGAATTAGAAGCCAAAATGAACTACATAAATTCTGTCCCAAACAAATAAAACCAGGACTACTTCAACCTTACACAAAAGTAAATTCATAAAGGCTTAGTATGGCGAATCACAGCTGTAGAGCCAGGAGCCTAAAATAGGTATGGCGATGAGTTCAAAGCCAGCTTGGGCCATACATAACAACCTATAGAATAAGACGTTTCTCAAGGGGAAAAACAAAACTCTAGGGACGGACGGATACATGGCTTAGCAGTTCAGAACACTGGCTGCTCCTCTGGAGGACCTAGATTTGATTTCTAGCACCCACATGGCAGCTTACAACCATCTGTAATTCCAGTTCCAAGATATCTAACACCTTCTCTGGCCACTGTAATCATGAGGTATTCATATGATGTATAAACATGCAGCAGGCAAAATAACCATACAAATAAAATTTAAATTTAAGAAAAAATAAAAACGGACCATAGACCTAAATGTAAGAAACATTTGGAGAAATAAAATCCAGTATCTGATTTGTTGAAAAGTTTTTGGATATGACTTCAAAAAAAGTAAAGTTTTGATAATTGGGAATCATTAAAATTCTTTTGCTTTTGAATGGTTGGTGTTTGTGTTCATGCCTATATTCTGAAAGCTAAGGAGTTAGAGGCATGTGAATCTACAATTCAAGGTCAACATGAGCAACAAACATAAGGGGAACCAATCCCAAGGGTTTTTCATTGTGTTAAAAACCTTGTTTATCCCAGACAAAATATTGCATATCATATGCTTAACAAAGGACTGGTATATATAAAATAAAAATTCAACATTATAGAAGAAATAGTCCAAAATAAAAGGCAGAAGACATGTGGAGACATTGCATCGAAAAGGATATATAAATGGAAATAAAATGGAAAAGATGTTTACAATCATTGGCCATTAAGGATGAGTGGAGGTCTGCTAAATAGTGATATCATCAAGTTTCAGCAAGGATGTGGAAAAGATGCTTTTTTTACACACTGCTTGTCAAAGTAGAAAAGGGGCAGGAGAGATGTCAGGTCCTGATTTCAGTTCCCAGCAACCACATGGTGGCTCACAACCATCTGTAATGTGACTCTAGAGAACCCTGACTAATACAGAAGTTGGTACCAGGAGTGGTTCTAGAGGAGCAGAAGTATAAGGATGAATCTTTTGAAATACTGGAGTTGGCTTGTCCAGATGTGCACTAATGGAACAATTGTTAAACAGGCTGCAATTTAGTAATGAAAAGGAACAAAGAATGGATATGTACAATATTTTGGAAAACTCAACAGAAAAACACACTAAATGAATAAAGCCACTTGCCAGGCATGGGTTTCGTAGCCCATGCCTGGCCAAGAGGTGAGGCTGGATGATCACAAGTTCAGCTTGAGTTATAAGGAGAGACTTCATCCAAATAAAATAAAGAGAGAGAAGGAGGGGGTAGAAGGAAGATGGGGGAAGAGACGAACAGGGACGGACACACACAGAGAAACACACAGAGGGAGGGAGGGAGGGAGGGAGGGAGGGAGAGAGAGAGAGAGAGAGAGAGAGAGAGAGAGAGAGAGAGAGAGAGAGAGAGAGAGAGAGAGAGAGAGAGAGAGAGAGAGAGAGAGATCCCAAATGTCCCATTATACAAATTCTGGAAATGACAGGAAGTGTAAAAATAGAGGACATATTGGTGACTTCCAGGTTTCAGGCATGAGGGTGGAGGGAGGAAGGAAGTATGTCTTGTTATAAATGGACAACAAAAGACACGCTAGAAGTGATGGAATGTTCTACATCTTGACTGTATCAATGTCAGTACCCCGGGATTGATATACTGTTTTAGCAAGTGGCTACCATCGGAGGAATCTGGTAAGGAGAACCCAACCTTGGATCTCTCTGTGTCATTTCTTACATTTATGTGTGAGCCTAAATTTACCTCAAAATAAAGTGATAAAGAAAAATAAAATTCAGAAATAATTAAAGAAGCCAGGTGTGGTGGTACACACCTTTAATCCCAGCACTCAGAAGGTACAGTTAGGCGGATTTCTATGACTTTGATATCAGCTTGGTCTATTTAGTGAGTTCTAGGCAAGACAAGGCTACATAGTGAGAGACTCCATTTCAAAACACCAAAACAATAAATAAATGAATAAAATATATGCATTAATCCAGTTAACTTCTCATTTTAAACATTGTTCCCACAGCCTTAAAATATTAGCATAAATATTGCTAATATATTCTTAACACAAATTTTCAATAAAAAACCAAAACCAACCCCATCTCCAAACTATAATCAATTCTTGATTCCACTAGAGTATAAATATTTTTGATTGATAACAAAATACAAAGGAGCTGACATTAAGAATTATTCTAAGCCTAGAACCCATTATTATGTTGTGGTTATTAAGACAATTAAAAACAATTTTAATTTGCTCAAATGAAATAAAGTTTAGTATAAATCACTATAAACATTACTTCCTGAATATTCCCATAGCCCATTCATTGATTACCTTCATCCTCACCCTGAAATTTCTCAGAGAAAAGTTCTGTGATTTCACAATTGGAAATGTTAACCCTCGACTTCTTCCTCACTGTAACACAAATTCTGGTTTAACTTTCTCTTAACACATCAGCATCTAACAGATTACCCGTGAGGGTTTGGAAATAAAAAGTCCCACAAGGGGCTGGTGAGATGATGTAGTTGCCAAAGTGACTGTTGTGCAAGTATGAGAACCTGACCTTGGATCCTCAGCACACATGTAAAGGCATGGTGATGCTTTACACTAGCCGTATGTAACTTTAGTGCTGTGGACTGGCCAGTCAGGAGAATCAGTGAGCTGCAGGTTTAGTGAGAGACCCTGTCTCAAAAAAAAGTGAGAGAAACCAAGGAAGACACTATACATACATGCATGCTGGTCCACATGTACACACACACACACACACACACACACACACACCACAACACATTCCACAAAAGGCTTAAGTGTTGAAGACTTTGTCTCCTGATAGTGGAGCTAATCACTGAGAGGTGATTGGCCCAGAAGGCCCTAGATTTAATCACTGGATACGATCACTGATGAATTAATAATTTGATGGCATTACTGGGAGGGAACAGGTCAACGGGGCCATGTCCTTGAGGGTACTACACAATTTCCGGTCTCTCATTCTCCCCTTCTTGATTGTCATGTAGCAAGCAACCCCATTCCCAAGGATCTACTGCCATGATATTCTGCTTTATCTCAAGCCCAAGGCAGTGGAACCATCTTTCCTTGGACTGAAACCATGGACCAAAATAAATTTAGTTTGTTTCTCGAAATAAATTTAAATACTTTCTCTCACATATTTGTCATAAAAGCAATACTTTACCAATGTTGTTTTCTATGCCACCTCTAGTAGAGTGTTAAGTTTCATAAAGGTGGTGTCCTTGGGAATTTTATTCACAACTATAAGCCCTAATGACAAAACATTACCTGGCTTATGTAAGATATACAATAATTATTTGAATACGTGAATGATTCATTGAGTGAAACTTCTTTTAGGTCCTGTGTAATAGTGGCTGTGTGTGATGGCATATTCCTGTAATCCCAGCACCTAGGAAGCTAAAGCAAATGGTAAGAGTACTTACCCAGTATTTATATGATGCCTTGGACTCAATCTCCAATACCTTAAACTCCGGGCATGCTGGGACATGCCTGTAATCTCAGCATATAGAGCATACAGGCATATAAGGTCAAGATCATACATGGCCACATAGGTCAACATGGGATACCCAAGAGCCTATCTCAAAAGAACAATAGCATAATAAAAATTTTGAGACAGGGTTTCTCTGTGTACTAGCTCTGTAGACCAGGCTGGCCTTGAAATCAAGAAATCTGCCTGCTTCTGTCTCCTGGGTGCTGGAATTAAAGGCTCATGCCACCACCACCTGGCATTAAATTCTAATTTAGTAGAAACTATGAGTGATTTTAAAAAGCCCTCTGATATCCTTGCAATATATTGAATTAGAGTTTTCCAACCCCTTGGAATGCATTAACCATGTAGGATTATGAATATGTGCTTGTTAGCATGCTGAGAACTATCGGCTAAAGATAGAACACAGAAAAAGAGTTCCCTGCTCCGTGTCTAACTAGTATTTATTCATTTCTATTGACTGTGGATGAACTGTCTGACCCATGCTGCTTTCATGATAAGTGGAGGAATTCCAGTGAGTTCATGGCAGTTTAAAAATGTGGCAAAGCACCTGCCATTCTGTTAGTAGCTGAAAGAAAATGGCAGTTAGTATAAACTGACTCAGCATAGAAGAGGCAGTCCTATCAGGCTGGACCAAGGATGTGGTATTGAAATGGACAGAGAACACTGGTTGAGTGGGTCTACTGCTAAAATCCAGATACCCCATGATAAACCGTGCTCCTCCACCTTAACAACTGTCTGCCTAGGCTAGTCACAATCAGACCTCCACCGCCTCACTTGTAAAAGAAACATCTGGACTGGACTCCAAGCTCAAATGGTGGCTTATTGTTTGATTAATCTTAGTGTAGCAGGCACATTGTAGACAATTAACAAAGACGTGTTACAAGAATTAAGTAATTATATAGGGCATTCAAAATGGGTCTCCAGGAAATGGCACTGACTTCCAGCCTTCCTTGCACAGAAACCCCTCCTTTCCTCAAGGCTCGCATAGTTCTGTGTCCAGGAGAGTAATAAGCTGAGATCCAGTAAGTTTACTTTTCTTTCTCCAACAAATTTTTAGTTAAATATTTATGGGCATTTCATACCATGCGCCCTGGTCACACTCACTTCCCATTCCTCCCAGGTACCATCTCATCCTTGTGCTCTTCCCCAGCCCATCCCCCAAACACAACGAGTCCAACTGCTGTTGCCCATACACACACCGGAGCATGGTCAAACTCCCAGTGCCTAGCCCCTAAAAAATAACTGTGTTTTTCCCCACCCTAGCTCCCACCAGCAGCCATCAACTGTGAGGAGCTACATTTCAGCATCTTTAACACATTTTTAAAGGACTCTTTCCCAGGAAATTCTCTTACAGTTGAATCCAGAATTTAAGAGCAAAATAGTATTTTAGGGACCAGCAGTTCTTTTCTTAATTCCTTTAAGGGTTCTTGAGATAAGATCTCCTAATAGCCCAGTTTGTCCTCAAACTTTTCACAATCCTCCTGCCTCAGCTCCTAAGTGCTGGCATTATAAGTATGGCCCATCTCACTTTGTTATCACCTATTTTCATCTTATGCTATGTGGGTGAAGCTGAGACGTTCTAACCTGAAAGTGCTGATAGGTCTCCCATTCTCATATTCACTCCTAAAAAGGCAACAGAGTCCTTTTACCATTGTGCTTCCTAACCACAGATCGCAAATGCCTTTTGAAAATGTCACTCGTTAAGAAGGTTCTTTTTATATATTATGGCCCTTTGTAACATTAGAGATTTGTTCTATGTGAACACATTTGAAAAAATAAATGCATTCAGTAATTGTTTAGGTTAACCATAACCATTGTTTTCCAGTATTTACTATTTACTTCTACATTAGCATTGCTTATCTTCACTCTTCAGCGGTCAAGAATGTAACGAAACAAATATGTGGCTGGGTGTGGTGGTGTGCCTCTATTCCCAGTTACTGGGAAGGTGAAGCAGAAAGACCTTGAGTTTGAGGGCAGCCTTATCTGCATATAGAGGCCGTCTCACAAACCAAACAACAATAACACACATTTAACTGGACATTCGGAAAGTCTGTAACACAGTTTGTTTTAAAGGATGGAAAGCACAGGCTTGGAATCCCCACTACTCCAGGGGCTGAGACAGGACAATAAATGTTCAAGGCCTGGCTAACCCCACCCACACAAAACCAAAATCATGTATGTACTTTGCATTACTCAAGGAAAAGGAAAATTTTACTGGGAGTAACTCAAGGATAAATCAGTGGGTTGTCACACCAAGAGAACAACAGCCAAAAATCAGTCCAAGTTAGGGTTCTCATTAACATTAGAGGTGAAATAAATGAGACAATCTTGTCAGTACAACCTTTAAGTCATTATCTTGCCTGTGGTTAAACTTTTAATTCTGATGGGCTCCACTGTATATAATAAACAAAATGTAGAGACAATTCACATGACCAACAATGAGCGAATGGTGGATATGGCTATACAACTTAAACGTTGATAGGGCCTTAAAAAAAAAAGCAGTGAAATACTCATGCCAGAATGTGAGTGCCCTTTTAAAGCACTATGCCAGGTAGAAGTCAGATGCAAAAAAGACTGAATGTTATAGCATTTAATTCACATAAAATTCCAGAGCAGGGAAATTTATGAAGACGCAAAGTAGATTAGTAGTCACTTAGGGTTAGCATGGTGGGAAGATCATGTGTAGGTAGTCCAGTATTTCTGTCTGAGCTAATAAAAATGTATGAAAATGGACTGTAGGTGGATGGAGAATTGGCTTAGCAGTTAAGAGTACTTGTTTTTTTTTGTTTTTTTTTTTTTTTTTTTTTTAACAGAGGATGTAGGTTTTAATTCCCGGCACAAATATGGCATCTCACAATTGTACCTAATTCTGGTTCCATGGGATCCTACACCCTCATCTGACCTCTGTGGGGACCTGGCATGCATATGTTACACAGACATATATGAGAACAAAGCACTCATATGCATACAATAAAATAAATAAATCTTAAAAGAAGAACATGGATGATAATCATATACATAATAGGAGACGGATTAAAATGTTTTCAAGTGTATACTTGTAGAAGATGGTATGGGTATCTTCATACAGTTTTTCAACAAAGCTACTACAATGTCAAACTATTAACATATCACAGCTTCTTTGATTCTAAAGTCCAGCAGTTCTTGGCATGTTGAGATGGCTCTTGAACTTTTTTCTTGCAGAGGACTTGGTTTTGATTACCAGCACCCATTTTGGGCAGCATCTAACCAACCCTCTGCAACTCCAGTTCCAAGGAATCTGACGACGCCTACTTCTGACTGCCATAAGCATCAGGCACACACACACACACACACACACACACACACACAGTGTATGTACATAGGTACAAGCAGATAAAACACTCACACATTAGATAAGTAAATCTAAAAAAAAAAAAGAGAAAGGAGATGCTATTCATAGCTGGAAGTGATGGAACATGCTCACACTCTGAGCACACAGAGGCTAAGGCAGGTCAATTGTAAAGTAGAGGCTAGGCTGGACAGGATAGCAAATGTCGGGCCAGCATGGGGTTACCTAATGAGAGACTTTATCTCCTCAAACATGGAACAAAACAAAGCACATATATAACATTCAGTCAGAATCAATCATTTGACATAGTCACAGCCAGGCATGCTGATAAAATTCCTGTAATTCCAGCACCTAGAAGCCTGAGGCAGGAAGATTTAAAGCGAGGTTTTATTTTGGTTTTGTTTTTGTTTTTGTTTTTTGTTTTTGACCAATTTTGAATTTATTTTTGGGTGGGGGGAAGGTGTGGATCTAATATCACACAAAATTTGCTGAATAGGATTTTTTCTAGTGTACACTTTTCATCACTTCTGTCCAATATTATGTGATCATAGCTGTCTGTGTTCGTTCATAGGTCCCCCTTCCTCCTCCTCCTCCTCCTCCTCCTCCTCCTCCTCCTCTTCTTC
>NC_034613.1:64450607-64453733 GCF_900095145.1 Mus pahari
TCTTCTTCTTCTTCTTCTTCTTCTTCTTCTTCTTCTTCTTCTTCTTCTTCTTCTTCTTCTTCTTTTTGCCAGTACAGCTCTGTAGTACAATTTGAAGTCAAGTAATTTTGATATCTTCCTGCAAGGTTCTTTCTGCTTAGCACTGCTTTTGAAACACATGGTGTCTTGCATTTTCATATTAATTTTAGGACTTTTTTTTTCTAGTTCTGTGAACCATGTCCACAGTGATGTTCTCTTCCAGCCATAAAGATGAATAAAATGGTGTTATTTGCAGGAAAAAGTATGGAACTAGGGATCATATCAAATGAAGTAAGCCACATTCAAAAGAACAGATATTCTACATGTTCTTTCACTTGCAGAATCTTTACACACGCAACACCGACACATGCCACACACATTGGATGCGAATCTCAAAAGACTTTTTGGAAAAAGTAAACAGACCTGTGGGAGGCCTAGAGACTGAGGAGGCTAATGGGGTACATATGGTCAAAGGACATTATGTATTTGCATGAAAATTTCCTGATGAATTTTTTCATGTTGTACAACAAACTTATGCTAATAAAAGTTCTAGTAAAGAAAATAGCTAAAAAGTAAATGCAAGCAAGAACACCATGTGATTAGTGTCTTCGAATGAAGTCCATGTGTCGTAAATCAATGGTCTGCTAATTCGGGTTTCTTCAACTTGATGGTCTCCCACACCACCTTTACATTATTTCTTTCTTTCCTTCTTTCTTTCACTCCATCCTTTCTTCTTCCTCCTTCCTTGCCCCCTGACTTTCTGATGGGGATCAAACCTATGACCTTACTTATGCCCAGTACGAACCACTGAACCATATCTCCAGACCTCAGCTTCATGCTTATCAGCAAGAAAATTCAAGATAATTTCTTTTTCCCCAACTCAATAGGTCCTCTATGTCTATATGCTACACGAGGGTTCAAGCAGCTCCAGGTGGAAAACATTCAGAAAGACCAGTGTCTGTATTGGATGTGCATAGAATATTTGCTTGTCCTCATTCTCTAAGCAATACAGGTGAGCATGTAACCTAGGGATGATTTAATCATCTATGTGGGAGAGTACCATGAGTGTAGCTTTTGATTCAGTTTTCACCTCCACTCGCAAAAAGCATGAAGAATGTGCATAGGCCATAAGCAGAAACCACTTTATTTCCTATAAGGGGCTTCTGCATCCCGAGAGAGTTCCTGAAACCCATTCCTTGTGAATAGAGAGGAAATGCTGTTAATGGGTCCTGCTGTGTGTCAGGCATGAAGGAACCAGAACAGAGATTTTCCTCAATCCCTGCTTGAGGTAGTTCATCCATTGGCAGGAAGTTCTCACTGCCCTTCAAGAAAGCCAGATGCATTACTTTGATTCCCCGCTTCCAGAGGGAGCGATTGTCAGACCTGACATCCCAGATTCTCCTACCCACGTTAAGGTCTGTGAAAATCATGAAGTACATGTGAGGAAATGAAAGCCATCAGTTGTATGAGTTACTTGCACTTTATACACAGTTCAGATAAACCTAAGTGAACAGGAGCGACAGGAGGCCCGAGTACTGCTTGTGTAACTCAGCTTTTCTAAGGGCTTCTGTATATAGGGATACTTGGATATTTCCAAAGTTGCAGAGCCAACTACTACTGTCGTTGTACACAACATCTCCAATTTAGTGAAGCTGGAAAGAATTTTATTTTTGTAAAAACAAAATTGGGTGTGGCACATTTTCTAGCCAAAGGGCTATTTTATTCCAAGACACTGGTGTCTGCTGACCTTCATTTATAGGCTGAGCAATGTTCTATTTAAGTAAAATTAACTCATAGCGGGCTCTTTTTTTAGGACGTAATAATTATTGCAAAGAAATAACAATGTTTAAATGTGATTTTTTTCTTAGTTTAGATTTGATTATACTGGGATATAAGTGAATGTCTTTGTCCATACAGAGTTTAAATTTAGAAATTACTTTATGTTTAAATTCACTTCATATATATATATATATATATATATATATATATATATATATATATATATATCGGAGAAGGAGATGGCCCAACATGTAAAAGTAATAGCTATGAAAGTATTGACCCAAGTTCAATCCTGGAACCAACTTAACAAGCCATATGTGGTGGTGGGCATCTGTAATCCCATCACTCCTACATGGAAATGGGAAGTGGAGAGGAGAATCACGCTAGCATCACCCAGATGGGCTGGAAGATGTTGTGCTGCAGCAGCAAGACACTGTCTCCATAATGTGGGAGGCAAGAACCAGTTTCCATGTGTCCTGATGTTACATGCAGAGGCACTTGAATGTGCATACTCACAGATTAATAAATAGCTATAATAAATATTTTTAGATTTTATAAAAACCATTATTACCTTTGTGTCCTTTTTTTTCTACTGAATTGCAGGAGTTATCTTCTATCCTCTTTGTAACCCCAGTACATAAGTCTTCATTAAATACTTTTATTACATGATGGGGCTGGAGAGATGGTTCAGCAGTTAACAGCACTAGCCACTCTTGCAAATGACCCAGGACTGGTTCTTGGCACCCATGTCGCAGCTTACAACTAGTAGTAACCACAGTTACAGAGAAACCAGAGCCCTCTTTTGACCTCTGTGGGCTCTAGGCATCTACACAGGACACTTGCACATGTTTCTATCTATTCTTTAGTGGTTTGTAGGCCATTTTAAAGAGAGATGTATTCCAGGCTAGCTTCAGACTTAATCTTGAACTACTGGCCCTTCTCCTTTTGCCTCCTGAGTGCTGAGATTTACACACTGTGCCACCATGTTTGGGTATTGGTATACTGGGGACCAAAGCTAGGAACTACTAATGTATGCTAGACAAGTACTCTACCAGCTGAACTATATCCCACCCCACCCAATACATACACACTTTAAGGGACTAGATATACTAAACTTCCTTCGTCTTTATACAGAACTAACTCTCTCTCTCTCTCTCTCTCTCTCTCTCTCTCTCTCTCTCTCTCTCTCTCTCTCGTGTTATACACACCACATCCCTATTTCCTGCAAGACAATCTGTCAGCAGACACAGGGAAATTCTGGATAGCTGATCTTAGGGCACAGAAAGAGAGAGCTGAAGGGGAGATGAGGCAGGGCCCTGCTGTGTGCTT